>NW_027662029.1:0-244606 GCF_963422515.1 Blennius ocellaris | reverse complement strand
TGATAATAGGAGGAGCAGATAGGAGATCAAGGAGGAGGAGGAGGAGGAGGAGACAGAGGAGGCTTTCTACTTAGTTGCTGATGTCAAACAGGAGACCCACACCGAAAGAACCTCCATCAGTCTGAACCTCCATCAGTCTAAACCTCCATCAGTCTGAACCTCCGTCAGTCTAAACCTCTGTCAGTAAATCTCCATCAGTCAAAAGCTACGTCAGTAAACCTCCGTCAGTAAACCTCCATCAGTAAGCCTCCGTCAGTAAACCTCCATCAGTAAGCCTCCGTCAGTAAACCTCTGTCAGCTGGACTAGAAAATGTTCCAGGGTCCTGAAGCAGCTTCACTTTAGCTTCATTAAATAGAAAAGTAGAGACTGTCTGCCTCCTTACTGAACCTGGAAGCTTATTCCTCATGGAAGGAGCCTGAGAGCTGGAACCTCCACCTTCATTTGACTGGTGGGGCTCCTCCAACCTCGGAACCTCCAGGGAGCAGCACTGAGAACCAGTGTTCTGGATCAGATGGACGAACAGTCTTAACAGACGATGTTAAGAAGGATTTTAAATTCTATAGTAGATTGAACAGGAAGCTCATATTGGAGTGATGTGATCTCTCCTGGTTCCTGTCAGGACTTCCTGTCAGTACTTCCTGTCAGTACTTCCTGTCAGGACTTCCTGTCAGGACTTCCTGTCAGGACTTCCTGTCAGGACTTCCTGTCAGGACTTCCTGTCAGGACTTCCTGTCAGTACTCTCACTGCAGTGTTTTCCATCCATCAGTGAAGACTTCTGAAGCAGCTCTTGTTTTCCCCTGATAACATGGAGTTAAATCAATCCACTCTGGAAAGACATGGTCATGGATTATTTCAGGTCCAGTTCAGGCTCAGGTCCAGTCCTGGTCCTGGGTAACTCTCAGGTTCCTCAGAGTCATATGAGTGGTCAAAGATCAAAGTAATACTATCCAGTGGTTCTACTTGTTAACATCATTTGTTTCACAAATACAACAACTTGGTTTTGTTTGTTGTTCACCAGCAGAAGGTTCCAGCTCATCATTTGGTTCCACTGGTGAATTAATTAGTGTATCACCCGTTTCTGCTGATCAGTACAATACAGTATCATTTGGTTCTACTGACCAATACCTTAGTGTATCTTCTGGTTCTACTGATCAATTGATTTATCTATCACCTGGCTCCACTGGTCAATAGATTAGTGTATCATCTGGTTCCACTGATCAATAGATGAGTGTATCAATAAAAGTGTTTCCTGATAATCTTCCTCCAGGAAGCAGGGAGAAAGTGAAGAGTCGTGGTCCAAAGACAGAACCCTGAGGAACTCCAGGTTGAGGGTTAGCCTGAGCTCAGGAGTCGTTAACATGAAGCAAGTGGAACCTGTCTGATCAATCTGATTGATCCAGTTGAACCTATAACCCATATGGGATGTTACAATTTCTGTAGTTAGATGGTCTGATCAATAATACCAATGTTCTGATCAATAATACCAATGTTCTGATCAATAGTACCAATGTTCTGATCAATAATACCAATGTTCTGATCAATAGTACTAATGTTCTGATCAATAATACCAATGTTCTGATCAATAGTACTAATGTTCTGATCAATAATACCAATGTTCTGATCAATAGTATTAATGCTCTGATCAATAATACCAATGTTCTGATCAATAGTACCAGTGTTCTGATCAAGAATACCAATGTTTTGATCAATAGCACTAATGTTCTGATCAATAATACCAATGTTCTGATCAATAGTACTAATGTTCTGATCAATAATACCAATGTTCTGATCAATAATACCAATGTTCTGATCAATAGTACCAGTGTTCTGATCAAGAATACCAATGTTTTGATCAATAGCACTAATGTTCTGATCAATAATACCAATGTTCTGATCAATAGCACTAATGTTCTGATCAATAATACCAATGTTCTGATCAATAGCACTAATGTTCTGATCAATAATACCAATGTTCTGATCAATAATACCAATGTTCTGATCAATAGTACTAATGTTCTGATCAATAATACCAATGTTCTGATCAATAGTACTAATGTTCTGATCAAGAATACCAATGTTTTGATCAATAGCACTAATGTTCTGATCAATAATACTAATGTTCTGATCAATAGTACCAATGTTCTGATGTTGGAGTATTGGATGAACAGGACTTGCTCAAGGCTTCAGGCTTTGTTCTCATAGTTAATTTCAGGTGAGACGTCTGAACGAGGTGAACTGGGTGTGAGGAAAAAGCTGCTTGTTCATTCCGTCCTGGTTAGAGATTCTCCACAACTGGCTGGTGGACCAAACCAACCGAACATGGAGGAATCAACGGCTTGTTTCACAACCTATGGCTGAAAACACACATGATGTGTGTGTCCTGGTTGTTTGACTGTGGGTTGGAGCCTCCAGGATGCAGGATGTAGACCCTGGAGGCTCTGGGCTCCAGCAGGCCCTCTGAATCACATGACGTCAGATCACTGCTTTCATTGGTTGTCGTCGTCCCAGTGGTCATTGTTTGGACGTGAGCTGCTGGTTCAGTGTGTGCAGTGGCTCTTTGTCCAAGACCAACATAACAAACTGACTAACAGGCCAAGCTTTTCAAATGGCCATTGAGGCGACATCACATATCGGCTTTAGACTTTAAACTTTAGACTTTCCACTATTCATTAATCCAGTATTCATTCACTCATTCATTACATGTAGAAATTCACTCATTCATATTCATAACGTGGAACTAAAGTCATACAACTCCATACTGTGACTTGGAAAAGTATCAAATCCTCAGATATCCATCATCCATCATCAATCTATCTAGGAGGTTGCTCCATCACTCCTTGTAAAACTCCAGTACAAACTCCTGTACAAACTCCAGTACAAACTCCTGTACAAACTCCAGTACTAACTCCTGTACAAACTCCAGTACTAACTCCAGTACTAACTCCTGTACAAACTCCAGTACTAACTCCAGAACAAATTCAATTACAAACTCCAGTACTAACTCCAGAACAAATTCAAGTTCAAACTCCAGTACAAAGTCCAGTACAAACTCCTGTACAAACTCCAGTACTAACTCCAGAACAAATTCAAGTACTAACTCCAGTACTAACTCCAGAACAAACTCCTGTACAATCTTCTGTACAAACTCCAGTACAAACTCCTGTACAAACTCCAGTACTAACTACAGTACAATCTTCTGTACAAACTCCAGTACAAACTCCAGTACTAACTCCAGTACAATCTTCTGTACAAACTCCAGTACAAACTCCTGTACAAACTCCAGTACAAACTCCAGTACAAACTCCAGTACTAACTCCAGTACTAACTCCAGTACAATCTTATATACAAACTCCAGTACAAACTCCAGAACAAATTCAAGTACTAACTCCAGTACTAACTCCAGAACAAACTCCTGTACAATCTTCTGTACAAACTCCAGTACAAACTCCTGTACAAACTCCAGTACTAACTCCAGAACAAATTCAAGTTCAAACTCCAGAACAAACTCCTGTACAATCCTCTGTACAAACTCCAGTACAAATCCAAGTACAAACTCCAGTACTAACTCCAGAACAAACTCCTGTACAATCTTCTGTACAAACTCCTGTACAAACTCCAGTACTAACTCCAGAACAAATTCAAGTACAAACTCCAGTACAAACTCCAGTACTAACTCCAGAACAAACTCCTGTACAAACTCCTGTACAATCTTCTGTACAAACTCCAGTACAAACTCATGTACAAACTCCAGTACTAACTCCAGTACAATCTTCTGTACAAACTCCAGTACAAACTCCTGTACAAACTCCAGTACTAACTCCAGAACAAATTCAATTTCAAACTCCAGTACAAACTCCAGTACAATCTCCTGTACAAACTCCAGTACTAACTCCAGCACAAACTCCCGTACAAACTCCAGTTCAAACTCCAGTACAAACTCCAGTACTAACTCCAGTGCTAACTCCAGTACTCTCTCCAGTACTAACTCCAGAACAAATTCAAGTTCAAACTCCAGTACAAACTCCTGTACAAACTCTAGTACAAACTCCTGTACAAACCCCTGCACATGCTCCAGTACAAACTCCTGTGTACACTTCTGTACAAACTAACTGAACAAACTCCTGTACAAACCTCACAACTTCAACTGCACAATATTCTGATGGGTCCAAGCCGATGTCCAAACGCAGGAGTTGCAGTACTCTGAATTTAAACAGTACTCTGGGTGTTACAGTACTCTGGGTGTTAAAGTACTCTGAATGTTACAGTACGCTGGGTGTTATAGTATTCTGAGTGTTACAGGACTCTGGGTGTTACAGTACTCTGTGTGTTACAGTAATCTGGATGTTAAAGTACTCTGGGTGTTACAGTTGTCTCAGTGTAACAGTACTCGAGGTGTTACAGTACTCTGGGTGTTACAGTACTCTGGGTGTTACAGTACTGTGTGTTACAGTACTTTGAGTGTAACAGTACTCTGGGTGTTACAGTACTTTGAGTGTTACAGTACCCTGGATGCTACAGTACTCTGGGTGTTACAGTACTCTGAGTATATTGGATGATGGTCATCCATGGTGATCGTGAATTTCCATGACGATTCCTCTCCTCCCGACTCTCCTGTTTAGTTGGACAGCGTCTCCACCTAGTGGCGAAGTGTTGTTACTGCAGCTCATCCATCGAAAAGGTCCCAGGAGTGAAATGACACGAGGAGCTTCATCTACAACGCGTCACCTTCTTAAAATAATTGCCGACGTCATTGTTTCACTAAATCAACTCCTTATGGTGCTGGGTTAGTAAAATCACCAACATTGTGAAACAGATCATGTGATTATTCACCTTTACTTTAGTGGCCGATGTCAGGACTGTGACTGAGGCTGTTCAGCTTTTTGTCTTTCTTGAAAACTTGAAAAAATTACTTAGGCGATTATTTTGAGAAGGCCATGAAAGGTTGCTGACGCACAAAAGGTCCTGGAAGATGCGTACTCCACTTCCCACACAAAGTTTGTGAACTAAAAAAGTAAACTTTGTGGGAGAATGTTGGAACCGGTACGACAACTTAGAACCTTGAGCAGCACATTGTGGAGACGAGGAACCTGGTGGTGCTGATGGTGGAGAATTGATCCTGATTCATCTCATACATTTATTATCTTCAAAATATTTATTTCATATCTAATATATCGGGCACAGTGGTTAGTGTGTGTGTGTGTGTGTGTGTGTGTGTGTGTGTGTGTGTGTGTGTGTGTGTGTGTGTGTGTGTTTCCACCCACAGTCCCTAAAACACCTGAGCAGGACCCTCAGGCCCACCTGAGTGCTGCTCTGTGGCTGCTAGCAATGGAACAATTCAGAAATGAATGTCCCCTCTCGGGATTAATACAGTGTTATAAATAAATACATATCAGACTTATTGATCCACGTGATCACAAGAGATCCAGAGAGACGAGCTCAGTTAGTTTTTCCCAGAGCAGCTCTGCTGTGAAGAGTACAGGGAGACGCTGGAGTAACATTACTTAAACAGGGACTTTTTATTTATTTTCTGTTGTAGCAAACACAACACAGCCTTTCAGGAAGTCGTCTGCAGCCTCAGCTAATCTACATACTTGATGGCTGACTGAAGGAAAATAACTGCACTGAAAACTCCAATATGACTGTAGCTGTCACCAAAGTCAGCGATGCAATTTAAAGTTCATTTAATTATTTTTGAGTTAAAACCAGGAATAATTTAGCTAATAAAATCATATTTGTTGTTTTATAAATACGCTAAAAAGGTTGAGAAACACAAAGGTGAATATTGTTTGAAGTGGAACCTTTCTGTAGAACAAATGTTATCTTGTTGTGGGCAGGTCATTTATGTAAGATGCACTACATCAGTCACCGCCTGGAGCAGTGAATCTGTTAACACGATGAAAGACTGAGAGTGCAGAAGAAGAGTGCATATTTTCCTTTGGAAGTTTTCTTCCCCAAGTTTATGTGGCCAATGAGGTATGAAACTTCTGCCTATGTTTATATTGTGCTGTTGTTTGTGTTTATTACGCATTTCTTTTGTCATTTTCTGAATATGTGCTTAAACTCGTATGGTTGTATATTTATTTATTCAGTTCTCACGGCATTGACATCGGCAGTTCGCCACTTCGACATGACGTCGGGAATAAACGTCTGTATGAAGAAGAACACCTTGTCGTCCGTGATGAAACTGGAGGGAAGCTACAATGACAATATGCTCGTCTGCTATGTTGCACATCAGTTCACACTCGAATATAATCGATATATCGCCCACCCCGAGTTGCATAGTGGTTTGTGAAGATGACACAACTGTTGTCAAGGGTTTGGATATCTTGAAAAGCACGCTTGAATGCTAATTAATATATTATATTCTTAAGGAGAAGAGGATGGTGACAAGGACGTGATGGAGGCTGTTGAAGTTGGTCCCTTGTTGGAGCAGGATGATGGCCTGGAATACCAACTGCCAAATCGCTGTGCCTGTCGCTCTCTGGTGAACCTGATGGTGATGGAGTCAGCAGGGTGGAGGTGAACCAGCTGGTGGAGTTGTGATCCTGACAACAAGGGAAGATTGTTGCATCTTCAAACTGAGTGTTCAGACAACAACAACAAAGAGTCAGGAGAAGTGATCTTAGCTTCATCCTCATGGAATCGTTGGTTGGTTCGGTTCTCTGAAAGTGTGAAAGAGAGAAAATACAGAGACATTCAACATGTTTGTCAAGAAAAATAAAGTCCCTCATTGTATCTGGATCCAGTTTGATCATCAGCTGACAGGCAGCAGAGCTCAGCTTCACCTGGTCGCCTTCGCCACCGACGATATTCAATCTGATGGTGGTGGGGGTCAGCTGGGTGGAGGTGTACCACACGGTGGAGGGCGTCACCTCACAGTTGTGATCCTGGCAACACACAACACAAGATTGTTGCATCAACAACAACAAGGACAACAAAGAGTGTGACTGCAGGAGTGACCAAAAGAAAAGCAAGGTGTGAATGAAGTGAAGGAAAACAGGGTGAATTCATGTTCCACACCTCCACAGTGACTCAGTGTTCAGTGAAGGTTTGTTGAAGGAGTGTGGATTGTACCTGGAAGCAGCGCCTCCTCTGGCCAGAGGACGACACCAGGAGGCGGAGGCCTCGGAGCAGCTTCTGCCTGGAACGACAAACATGTTACAAGAATAATGACAAACACTGGCACTAATTGTTCTTAACATCAGAAATGACTGAATTCAGGATTTCACAGCAGTAAATATAAACACAGTTGAAAATATATTACCACTAACTATCTCAACATACAAATCCCTATAGCTCAGTTGGAGCCTCAAGTAAAATTAAAGCTGCAAGCAGCATTGGGCGGGACCTCGAGACTGCCCGTCGGGGGGGTGGCTATGAACGGTTAATTAAAAAAAATATTATTTAAGCAAAAAAAAAATAAAAAAAAAAATTTGTACTTTTATTTTGAAAAAACGGCGTCGGAACCAGCTAATTAGCTAGTGATTTGTGACCGCAGCACCCCCATTAGGCCACCTACCAAATTTCAGCTCAATCGAACAATGTTTACAAGCATGCTAACGGGCATGCTATGCCGCAAGCTAGCGGATACAACGGAAAATCTCAGTGTGGTACTCCCCAGGTTGCCCCGATCCCAAATCTGGTCTTACTTCAATTCTAGTGTGAATGACACTGCACTAATGGAACAATAAAGGTTTTTCAAAAACTTCCACCGACATGAATTATATGGCCTCAGGCCAGGCCTCCTACGGAGGTCAGTGTGTGACATGAGAGTGACCTGGTGGAGTGGCGGGCCTAGGAGGCCCGGCCTTTGTCGGCGGTGTGCGAAGGTGTGAATGATGCCATAAAGGTTTTTCACAAACTTCCACCGACATGAATGTGAGGGCCTCAGGCCAGGTCTCGTACAGGTTTTGCATGTCCTCATGACAGGAGAACATGAGACATGAGAGTGAGATCAGGTCACATGAGAGTAACCTGACCTGAGAATGACTGGTGAGGTCACTCTCAGGTCAAACTGCAGGACATGACAGGCTGTCAATCACACAGCAGTGATGAGCCTGAAGCTACAGGAAGCTGCCCATATATGGAGTGATGCACTGACCAATCACAGTGGAGAATTTCACAGCTGCACCGAGCGCGGACACTCTGACGGCAGAGTGAGGCAGAGAGGATTATATTCAAAGATTTTGCGAACAACTGCTCTTAATCTATACTTATCGGGGGTGTATGTGGATAAAAATACCATACTTTTGTAGGGATTTTTGTCCTCTTTCAGAATGTATGGGTTTGGAAGCAGTCGGAGGTAAACTTTGGACACCAGGGTGCGCTGTTTGGCGACAACGCCGGATATCTCCCATCAGGATTCAATGTAAAAATGTAGAACGAAGAAAATGTTACTGTGTCGCTTTAACTCGTCATTCTGGGGACTTGTTTTGGAATTTTCCCCACATATGTTACATCCTCTTGTTCGGCAGGGTCTCGCGGTTGTGGCGATGCCCTCGGTTTGTGGCTGAGAGTCACGGTTTGCAAACAGTTAAGAGTAGTTCGGGGAGTTTAAAGTCGTTGATTTTCGGCGAGAATTTTCGGTTTCCCCATGTTAATGGATGACAGGAGCCAAAAAGGCGATTAGGGGGTGGGGAGCTTGGACGGCTAATAAAAATTAAACTGGACTAGGTAAGAAAAATTCCCTCTAAATATTTGTAGTAAACAATCTCCTTTATTTTTGTATATCTCAATTTAACCGATACGACCTTCGCCCTATGATGGTTTAGATTTTCCGTTTCGGGCTTTTTTTCCCTTTTTTGGCCGAACACCTTACTTTGAAAGGCAAATAGCCGGCTTCCTGTTGGAGTTAGGTCAAAAGTTAGAGCACGTGAGTCGTAGGGCTCGAGTAGACGAACAAATTTCGTATTCGCTGTTTTTCTGTACGACCTTCCTATGGACCGTGGCAGGCGATTACAATCTTCTAGGTGGCGCTAGAGAGCCATTTTTGGATTTTCTGGGAATTTTTCGACGTGGTCTTCTGAAGGCTGCGACTTTTCACAAGTCTGCCAAATTTGGTGAGTTTTTGAGCGTGTTTAGGGGGTCAAATTTGAGCGTGAAAGAGAAAAAAAATTAAAGCTGCAAGCAGCATTGGTCGGGACCTCGAGATTGCCCGTCGGGGGGGTGGCTATGAACGGTTAATTAAAAAAAATATTATTTAAGCAAAAAAAAAAAAAAAAAAAAATTAGTACTTTTATTTTGAAAATGCGGGGTCAAAACCAGGTAATTAGTTAGTGGTTTGTGACCGCAGCGCTCCCATTAGGCCACCTACCAAATTTCAGCTCAATCGGACAATGTTTGGTAGCATGCTAATGTGCATGCTATGCCGCAAGCTAGCGGATACACATGAAGAGCTCAGTGTGGTACTCCCCAGGTTGCCCCGATCCCGAATCTGGTCTTACTTCAATTCTAGTGTGAATGACACTGCACTTATGGAACAATAAAGGTTTTTCAAAAACTTCCACCGACATGAATTATATGGCCTCAGGCCAGGCCTCCTACGGAGGTCAGTGTGTGACATGAGAGTGACCTGGTGGAGTGCCGGGCCTAGGAGGCCCGGCCTTTGTCGGCGTAAACGAAGGTGTGATTGATCCAGCAATAAAGGTTTTTCACAAACTCTCACCGACATGAATTACATGTCTCAGGCCAGACCTCGTACAGGTTTTGCATGTCCTCATGACAGGAGAACATGAGACACGAGAGTGAGGTCAGGTCACATGAGAGTAACCTGACCTGAGAATGACTGGTGAGGTCACTCTCAGGTCAAACTGCAGGATATGACAGGCTGTCAATCACACAGCAGTGATGAGCCTGAAGCTACAGGAAGCTGCCCATATATGGAGTGATGCACTGACCAATCACAGTGGAGAATTTCACAGCTGCACCGAGCGCGGACACTCTGACGTCAGAGTGAGCCAGAGAGGATTATATTAGAAGATTTTGCGAACAACTGCTCTTAATCTATACTTATCGGGGGAGTATGTGGACAAAAATACCATACTTTTGTAGGAATTTTTGTCCTCTTTAAGATTGTGTACGCTTGGAAGCAGTCAGAGGTAAACTTTGGACACCAGGGGGCGCTGTTTGGCAGGAACGGCAGATTTGGCTCCATCCGCTATAGTGTTAAGATTTAGGACGAGAAAAATGTTACTGTGTCGCTTTAACTCGTCATTCTGGGGACTTGTTTTGAAATTTTCCCCACATATGTTACATCCTCTTGTTCGGCAGGGTCTCGCGGTCGTGGCGATGCCCTCGGTTTGTGGCTGAGAGTCACGGTTTGCAAACAGTTAAGAGTAGTTCGGGGTGCTTTATATCAGTGATTTTGGAGGACAATTTTCCATTTCCCCATGTATTCGGATGACAGGAGCCAAAAAGCCGATTTCGGGGTGGGGAGCTTGGACGGCTAATAAAAATTAAACTGGACTAGGTAAGAAAAATTCCCTCTAAATATTTGTAGTAAACAATCTCCTCTATTTTTGTATATCTCAATTTAACCGATACGACCTTCGCCCTATGATGGTTTAGATTTTCCGTTTCTGCCTTTTTCTCCCTTTTTTAGGCGAACACCTTACTTTGAAAGGCAAATAGTCGGCTTCCTGTTGGAGTTAGGTCAAAAGTTAGAGCGCGTGAGTCGTAGGGCTCGAGTAGACGAAGAAGTTTCGTATTCGCGACATTTCTCTACGACATTCCTACGGACCGTGGCGGGCGAGTTAAATTTTGTAGGTGGCGCTAGAGAGCCATTTTTGGATTTTCTTAGAATGTTTTGACATGGTCACCGGCTCTATGCGATTTTTCATGAGCCTTCCAAATTTGGTGAGTTTTTGAGCGTGTCTAGGGGGTCAAATATGAGCGTAACGGATAAAAAAAATAAAAATATAATTAAAGCTGCAAGCAGCATTGGTCGGGACCTCGAGATTGCCCGTCGGGGGGGTGGCTATGAACGGTTCAAAATATTTGCTTAAATATAAAAAAAATAAATAAAAAAATTTTGTATGACTTTTATTTTGAAAAAACTGATTCAAAATCAGCTAATTAGCTAGTGATTTGTGATCGCGGCAACCCCATTAGGCTACCTACCAAATTTCGGCTCAATCCGACAATGTTTGCTCGCATGCTAACAGGCATGCTAAGCCGCAAGCTAGCCGAGCTGCCTGAAAATGTCTCTTGGGTACTCCCCAGATGGCCCCGATCCTGAATGTGGTCTTACTTCAATTCTAGTGTAAAAGACACAGCACTTATGGCACAATAACGGTTTTTCAAAAACTTCCACCGACATGAATTATATGGCCTCAGGCCAGGCCTCCTACGGAGGTCAGTGTGGGACATGAGAGTGACCTGGTGGAGTGCCGGGCCTAGGAGGCCCGGCTTTGTCGGCGGTGTACAAATTACAAAAGAGAGCTGCCGTTGGCCAGGCCTGCGGCCTGGCCTTTCGTAAACTGTGGCTCAAGCCCGTTGGGGTGGCCACGATCCTCTAGACCAGTTAATGATGATTTTTTAAGCGTTTAAAAAACAGTACTTTTTTAATTAGTTTTATTTTGAAAAAAACGGCCTCAAAACCAGCTAATTATGTAGTGATTCATGACCGCAGCGGCCCCATTAGGCCACCTACCAAATTTCAGCTCAATCGGATAATGTTTGTTAAAATGCTAACGGACATGCTAGGCCTATGTGATCCTGAAAATGTCACTGAGATGCTCCCCCTCCCCCTCCCCCGGTCCCCGGAGCAGGATTGCGCAATCCTGTTGTAGATTTTCACAGCAGCTGCACGTCACTTTGATCGTTAACTGAGAGACCTAGAGTGTGAGAGAGTGAAGATGAATTCCAGAACTTTGCGAACAACTGCTCTGAATCCATAGTTATCGGGGGAGTATGTGGATAAAAATACCATACTTTTGTAGGAATTTTTGTCCTCTTTCAGACGGTGTGGGTGTGGAAGCAGTCAGAGGTAAACTGTGGACACCAGGGGGCGCTGTTTGGCACTAACGGCAGATTGGGCTCCATCCGCTACAGTATTAAATTCTGGGGCGAAAAGAATGTTACTCTATCACTTTAACTCGTCATTCTGGGGACTTGTTTTGGAATTTTCCCCACATATGTTACATCCTCTTGTTCGGCAGGGTCTCGCGGGCGTGGCGATGCCCTCGGTTTGTGGCTGAGAGTCACGGTTTGCAAACAGTTAAGAGTAGTTCGGGGAGTTTAAAATCGTTGATTTTCGGCGAGAATTTTCCGTCTCCCCATGTTAATGGATGATAGGAGCCAAAAAGGCGATTAGGGGGTGGGGAGCTTTGACGGCTAATAAAAATTAAACTGGACTAGGTAAGAAAAATTCCCTCTAAATTATTGTAGTAAACAATCTCCTCTATTTTTGTATATCTCAATTTAACCGATACGACCTTCGCCCTATGATGGTTTAGATTTTCCGTTTCGGCCTTTTTTTGCCTTTTTTGGGTGAACACCTTACTTTGAAAGGCAAATAGCGGCCTTCCTGTTGGAGTTAGGTCAAAAGTTAGAGCGCGTGCATCGTAGGGCTCGAGTAGACGAACAAATTTCGTATTCGCGACATTTCTCTACGACATTCCTACGGACCGTGGCAGGCGATTGCAATTTTGTAGGTGGCGCTAGAGAGCCATTTTTGGATTTTCTTGGAATGTTTTGACATGGTCACCGGCTCTATGCGATTTTTCACAAGCATTCCAAATTTGGTGAGTTTTTGAGCGTGGCTAGGGGGTCAAATATGAGCGTAACGAAAAAGAAAAATATATAATAATAAGAAACATTCGAAAAACAATATATAATTTCGCCACCAGGTAGTGGCCGCGCCCCCTTCGGGGGCGCGGCCACTCTGAGGGGGTCAGGAGAGTTCTGGATGAGTGTGGGGCCTCCTGCGGAGGCCCCACACTTTTGGCGACGACGAAATCCAAAAGAGACCTGCCGTTGGCTGGGCCTAGGGCCCACCCGTTGGCGAGGTCCCTAATAATAAGAAACATTCGAAAAACAATATACAATTTCGCCACCACGTCAGAGTGGCCGGGACCCCCGAAGGGGGTCCCGGCCACTCTGACAGGGTCAGACAGTGTCCGAATGAGTACGGGGCCTCCTGCGGAGGCCCCGTACTCATTCGGCGACGACGAATTCCAAAAGAGACCTGCCGTTGGCTGGGCCTAGGGCCCACCCGTTGGCGAGGTCCCTAATTAAAGCTGCAAGCAGCATTGGTCGGGACCTCGAGATTGCCCGTCGGGGGGGTGGCTATGAACGGTTAATTAAAAAAAATATTATTTAAGCAAAAAAAAAAAAAAAAAAAAATTAGTACTTTTATTTTGAAAAAACGGCGTCGGAACCAGCTAATTAGCTAGTGATGTGTGACCGCAGCACCCCCATTAGGCAACCTACCAAATTTCAGCTCAATCGAACAATGTTTACTAGCATGCTAATGGGCATGCTATGCCGCAAGCTAGCGGATACACCTGAAAATCTCAGTGTGGTACTCCCCAGGTTGCCCCGATCCCAAATCTGGTCTTACTTCAATTCTAGTGTGAATGACACTGCACTTATGGAACAATAAAGGTTTTTCAAAAACTTCCACCGACATGAATTATATGGCCTCAGGCCAGGCCTCCTACGGAGGTCAGTGTGGGACATGAGACTGACCTGGTGGAGTGCCGGGCCTAGGAGGCCCGGCCTTTGTCGGCGGTGTGCGAAGGTGTGAATGATGCCATAAAGGTTTTTCACAAACTTCCACCGACATGAATGTGAGGGCCTCAGGCCAGGTCTCGTACAGGTTTTGCATGTCCTCATGACAGGAGAACATGAGACATGAGAGTGAGGTCAGGTCACATGAGAGTAACCTGACCTGAGAATGACTGGTGAGGTCACTCTCAGGTCAAACTGCAGGATATGACAGGCTGTCAATCACACAGCAGTGATGAGCCTGAAGCTACAGGAAGCTGCCCATATATGGAGTGATGCACTGACCAATCACAGTGGAGAATTTCACAGCTGCGGCGAGCGCGGACACTCTGACGTCAGAGTGTGAGACAGGGAGGATTATATTAGAAGATTTTGCGAACAACTGCTCTTAATCTATACTTATCGGGGGAGTATTTGGACAAAAATACCATACTTTTGTAGGAATTTTTGTCCTCTTTAATACTGTCTGGGTTTGGAAGCAGTCAGAGGTAAACTTTGGACACCAGGGGGCGCTGTTTGGCAGGAACGGCAGATTTGGTTCCATCCGCTATAGTGTTAAGATTTCGGACGAGAAAAATGTTACTGTGTCGCTTTAACTCGTCATTCTGGGGACTTGTTTTGGAATTTTCCCCACATATGTTACATCCTCTTGTTCGGCAGGGTCTCGTGGGCGTGGCGATGCCCTCGGTTTGTGGCTGAGAGTCACGGTTTGCAAACAGTTAAGAGTAGTTCGGGGACTTTAAAATCGTTGATTTTGGGGGAGAAATTTCGGTTTCCCCATGTTAATGGATGACAGGAGCCAAAAAGGCGATTAGGGGGTGGGGAGCTTGGACGGCTAATAAAAATTAAACTGGACTAGGTAAGAAAAATTCCCTCTAAATTATTGTAGTAAACAATCTCCTCTATTTTTGTATATCTCAATTTAACCGATACGACCTTCGCCCTATGATGGTTTAGATTTTCCGTTTCTGCCTTTTTTTCCCTTTTTTGGGCGAACACCTTACTTTGAAAGGCAAATAGCGGCCTTCCTGTTGGAGTTAGGTCAAAAGTTAGAGCGCGTGAGTCGTAGGGCTCGAGTAGACGAAGAAGTTTCGTATTCGCGACATTTCTCTACGACATTCCTACGGACCGTGGCGGGCGATTGCAATTTTCTAGGTGGCGCTAGAGAGCCATTTTTGGATTTTCATGGAATGTTTTGACATGGTCACCGGCTCTATGCGATTTTTCACGAGCCATCCAAATTCGGTGAGTTTTTGAGCGTGTTTAGGGGGTCAAATATGAGCGCAACGGAAAAGAAAGCGGAAAAATAATAAGAAAAAGAAATTAAAGCTGCAAGCAGCATTGGTCGGGACCTCGAGATTGCCCGTCGGGGGGGTGGCTATGAACGGTTAATTAAAAAAAACATTATTTAAGCAAAAAAAAAAAAAAAAAAAAATTAGTACTTTTATTTTGAAAAAACGGCGTCGGAACCAGCTAACTAGCTAGTGATTTGTGACCGCAGCGCTCCCATTAGGCCACCTACCAAATTTCAGCTCAATCGGACAATGTTTGGTAGCATGCTAATGTGCATGCTATGCCGCAAGCTAGCGGATACACATGAAAAGCTCAGTGTGGTACTCCCCAGGTTGCCCCGATCCCGAATCTGGTCTTACTTCAATTCTAGTGTGAATGACACTGCACTTATGGAACAATAAAGGTTTTTCAAAAACTTCCACCGACATGAATTATATGGCCTCAGGCCAGGCCTCCTACGGAGGTCAGTGTGTGACATGAGAGTGACCTGGTGGAGTGCCGGGCCTAGGAGGCCCGGCCTTTGTCGGCGTAAACGAAGGTGTGATTGATCCAGCAATAAAGGTTTTTCACAAACTTTCACCGACATGAATTACATGTCTCAGGCCAGACCTCGTACAGGTTTTGCATGTCCTCATGACAGGAGAACATGAGACATGAGAGTGAGGTCAGGTCACATGAGAGTAACCTGACCTGAGAATGACTGGTGAGGTCACTCTCAGGTCAAACTGCAGGATATGACAGGCTGTCAATCACACAGCAGTGATGAGCCTGAAGCTACAGGAAGCTGCCCATATATGGAGTGATGCACTGACCAATCACAGTGGAGAATTTCACAGCTGCGCCGAGCGCGGACACTCTGACGTCAGAGTGAGGCAGAGAGGATTATATTAGAAGATTTTGCGAACAACTGCTCATAATCTATACTTATCGGGGGAGTATGTGGATAAAAGTACCATACTTTTGTAGGAATTTTTGTCGTCTTTAATAGTGTGTGGGTTTGGAAGCAGTCAGAGGTAAACTTTGGACACCAGGGGGCGCTGTTTGGCAGGAACGGCAGATTTGGCTCCATCCGCTATAGTGTTAAGATTTCGGACGAGAAAAATTTTACTGTGTCGCTTTAACTCGTCATTCCGGGGACTTGTTTTGGAATTTTCCCCACATATGTTACATCCTCTTGTTCGGCAGGGTCTCGTGTACGTGGCGATGCCCTCGGTTTGTGGCTGAGAGTCACGGTTTGCAAACAGTTAAGAGTAGTTCGGGGAGTTGTAAATCGTTGATTTTCGGCGAGAATTTTCCGTTTCCCCATGTTAATGGATGACAGGAGCCAAAATGCCGATTAGGGGGTGGGGAGCTTGGACGGCTAATAAAAATTAAACTGGACTAGGTAAGAAAATTTCCCTCTAGAGTTCAGTAGTAAACAATCTCCTCTATTTTTGTATATCTCAATTTAACCGATGCGACCTTCGCCCTATGAGGAGTTAAATTTTCCGTTTCGGCCTTTTTCTCCCTTTTTTGGGCGAACACCTTACTTTGAAAGGCAAATAGCGGGTTTCCTGTTGGAGATAGGTCAAAAGTTAGAGTGCGTGAGTTGTAGGCCTCGAGTAGACGAACAAATTTCGTGTTCATTGCATATGTGTACGATATTCCTACGGACCGTGGCGGGCAATTTAGTTTTTCTAGGGGGCGCTAGAGAGCCATTTTTGCACCATGTGGGTAGGTTTTTACATTTTAATTAATTTTTCGCGGTTCTCTACGATCGTGCCAAATTTGGTGAGTTTTTGAGCGTGTTTAGGGGGTCAAATTAGCGATAATAGACGAATTTTTTTTGCGCGAAAAAATATAGAAGAATAATAAGAAACATTCGAAATACAATATAGAATTTCGCCACCAGGTAGTGGCCGACGCCCCCTTCGGGGGCGTCGGCCACTCCGGGAGGGTCAGGAGAGGGCCTGGATGAGTGCGGGCCCTCCTTCGGAGGGCCCGCACTTTTGGCGACGACGAAATCCAAAAGAGACCTGCCGTTGGCTGGGCCTAGGGCCCA
Source organism: Blennius ocellaris (assembly GCF_963422515.1). NCBI lineage: Eukaryota > Metazoa > Chordata > Actinopteri > Blenniiformes > Blenniidae > Blennius > Blennius ocellaris. Next base: position 227,542 of record NW_027662029.1, on the reverse strand, counting down.
GCCGTTGGCGAGGTCCCTAAAAACATTCGAAATACAATATATAATTTCGCCACCAGGTAGTGGCCGACGCCCCCTTCGGGGGCGTCGGCCACTCTGAGAGGGTCAGGAGAGTTCTGGATGAGTGTGGGGCCTCCTGCGGAGGCCCCACACTTTTGGCGACGACGAAATCCAAAAGAGACCTGCCGTTGGCTGGGCCTAGGGCCCACCCGTTGGCGAGGTCCCTAATTAAAGCTGCAAGCAGCATTGGTCGGGACCTCGAGATTGCCCGTCGGGGGGGTGGCTATGAACGGTTCAAAATATTTTCTTAAATATTAAAAAAAAAAAAAAAAAATTTTGTATGACTTTTATTTTGAAAAAACTGCGTCAAAATCAGCTAATTAGCTAGTGATTTGTGATCGCGGCAACCCCATTAGGCTACCTACCAAATTTCGGCTCAATCAGACAATGTTTGCGACCATGCTAACAGGCATGCTAAGCCGCAAGCTAGCCGAGCTGCCTGAAAATGTCTCTTGGGTACTCCCCAGATGGCCCCGATCCTGAATCTGGTCTTACTTCAATTGTAGTGTAAAAGACACAGCACTTATGGCACAATAAAGGTTTTTCAAAAACTTCCACCGACATGAATTACATGGCCTCAGGCCAAGCCTCCTACAGAGGTCAGTGTGGGACATGAGAGTGACCTGGTGGAGTGCCGGGCCTAGGAGGCCCGGCCTTTGTCGGCGTGAACGAAGGTGTGAATGATGCATCAATGAAGGTTTTTCACAAACTTCCACCGACATGAATTACATGTCTCAGGCCAGGTCTCATACAGGTTTTGCATGTCCTCATGACAGGAGAACATGAGACATGAGAGTGAGGTCAGGTCACATGAGAGTAACCTGACCTGAGAATGACTGGTGAGGTCACTCTCAGGTCAAACTGCAGGATATGACAGGCTGTCAATCACACAGCAGTGATGAGCCTGAAGCTACAGGAAGCTGCCCATATATGGAGTGATGCACTGACCAATCACAGTGGAGAATTTCACAGCTGCACCGAGCGCGGACACTCTGACGGCAGAGTGAGCCAGAGAGGATTATATTAGAAGATTTTGCGAACAACTGCTCATAATCTATACTTATCGGGGGAGTATGTGGATAAAAATACCATACTTTTGTAGGAATTTTTGTCCTATTTAAGATTGTGTACGTTTGGAAGCAGTCGGAGGTAAACTTTGGACACCAGGGTGCGCTGTTTGGCGACAACGCCGGATATCTCCCATCAGGATTCAATGTAAAAATGTAGAATGAAAAAAATGTTACTGTGTCGCTTTAACTCATCATTCTGGGGACTTGTTGTGGAATTTTCCCCACATATGTTACATCCTCTTGTTCGGCAGGGTCTCGCGGTAGTGGCGATGCCCTCGGTTTGTGGCTGAGAGTCACGGTTTGCAAACAGTTAAGAGTAGTTCGGGGAGTTTAAAATCGTAGATTTTGAGGGAGAATTTTCGGTTTCCCCATGTTAATGGATGACAGGAGCCAAAAAGGCGTTTAGGGGGTGGGGAGCTTGGACGGCTAATAAAAATTAAACTGGACTAGGTAAGAAAAATTCCCTCTAAATATTTGTAGTAAACAATCTCCTCTATTTTTGTATATCTCAATTTAACCGATACGACCTTCGCCCTATGATGGTTTAGATTTTCCGTTTCGGCCTTTTTTTGCCTTTTTTGGGTGAACACCTTACTTTGAAAGGCAAATAGCCGGCTTCCTGTTGGAGTTAGGTCAAAAGTTAGAGCGCGTGAGTCGTAGGGCTCGAGTAGACGAAGAAGTTTCGTATTCGCGACATTTCTCTACGACATTCCTACGGACCGTGGCGGGCGATTGCAATTTTGTAGGTGGCGCTAGAGAGCCATTTTTGGATTTTCATGGAATGTTTTGACATGGTCACCGGCTCTATGCGATTTTTCACGAGCCATCCAAATTCGGTGAGTTTTTGAGCGTGTTTAGGGGGTGAAATATGAGCGTAATGGCGAAAAAAATATAATAATTAAAGCTGCAAGCAGCATTGGTCGGGACCTCGAGACTGCCCGTCGGGGGGGTGGCTATCAACGGTTAATTAAAAAAATATTATTTAAGCAAAAAAAAAAATAAAAAAAAATTGTACTTTTATTTTGAAAAAACGGCGTCGGAACCAGCTAATTAGCTAGTGATTTGTGACCGCAGCACCCCCATTAGGCCACCTACCAAATTTCAGCTCAATCGAACAATGTTTACTAGCATGCTAACGGGCATGCTATGCCGCAAGCTAGCGGATGCACCTGAAAATCTCAGTGTGGTACTCCCCAGGTTGCCCCGATCCCAAATCTGGTCTTACTTCAATTCTAGTGTGAATGACACTGCACTTATGGAACAATAAAGGTTTTTCAAAAACTTCCACCGACATGAATTATATGGCCTCAGGCCAGGCCTCCTACGGAGGTCAGTGTGTGACATGAGACTGACCTGGTGGAGTGCCGGGCCTAGGAGGCCCGGCCTTTGTCGGTGGTGTACGGAGGTGTGAATGACGCAGCACTTATGGAACAGGAAAGGTTTTTCAAAAACTTCCACCGACATGAATGTGAGGGCCTTTGTCAGTTGTGTACGGATTACAAAAGGAAGCTGGCATTGGCCAGGCCTGCGGCCTGGCCTTTCGTAAACTGTGGCTCAAGCCCGTCGGGGTGGCCACGATACTCTAGACCAGTTAATGATCATTTTTTATCTTTTTAAAAAAATAGTATTTTTTTAATTACTTTTATTTTGAAAAAAACGGCTGAAAACCAGCTAATTATGTAGTGATTCATGACCGCAGCGGCCCCATTAGGCCACCTACCAAATTTCAGCTCAATCGGATAATGTTTGTTAAAATGCTAACTGGCATGCTAGGCCTATGAGATCCTGAAAATGTCACTGAGATGCTCCCCCTCCCCCTCCCCCGGTCCCCGGAGCAGGATTGCGCAATCCTGCTGTAGATTTTCACAGCAGGTGCACGTCACTTTGGCTCATTAAGTGTCAGAGCTAGAGTGGAAGAGAGTGAAGATGAATTCCAGAACTTTGCGAACAACTGCTCTGAATCCATAGTTATCGGGGGAGTATGTGGATAAAAATACCATACTTTTGTAGGAATTTTTATCCTCTTTCGGACTGTGTGGGTTTGGAAGCAGTCGAAGGTAAAATTTGGACACCAGGGGGCGCTGTTTGGCGACAACGCCGGATATCTCCCATCAGGATTCAATGTAAAAATGTAGAACGAAGAAAATGTTACTGTGTCGCTTTAACTCGTCATTCTGGGGACTTGTTTTGGAATTTTCCCCACATATGTTACATCCTCTTGTTCGGCAGGGTCTCGTGGGCGTGGCGATGCCCTCGGTTTGTGGCTGAGAGTCACGGTTTGCAAACAGTTAAGAGTAGTTCGGGGAGTTTAAAATCGTTGATTTTCGGCGAGAATTTTCCGTTTCCCCATGTTAATGGATGACAGGAGCCAAAAAGGCGATTAGGGGGTGGGGAGCTTGGACGGCTAATAAAAATTAAACTGGACTAGGTAAGAAAAATTCCCTCTAGAGTTCAGTAGTAAACAATCTCCTCTATTTTTGTATATCTCAATTTAACCGATACGACCTTCGCCCTATGATGGTTTAGATTTTCCGTTTCTGCCTTTTTCTCCCTTTTTTGGGTGAACACCTTACTTTGAAAGGCAAATAGCGGCCTTCCTGTTGGAGTTAGGTCAAAAGTTAGAGCGCGTGAGTCGTAGGGCTCGAGTAGACGAACAAATTTCGTATTCGCGACATTTCTCTACGACATTCCTACGGAGCGTGGCGGGTGATTTAAATTTTCTAGGTGGCGCTAGAGAGCCATTTTTGGACTTTTGGGGGATTTTTTTAGATTTTATAAAATTTTTCGCCAGTTTTGACGAGTGTGTCAAATTTGGTGAGTTTTTGAGCATGTTTAGGGGGTCAAATTTGAGGCAATAGCCAAGTCAGGAGTGCCAAAAAATAATTAAAGCTGCAAGCAGCATTGGTCGGGACCTCGAGATTGCCCGTCGGGGGGGTGGCTATGAACGGTTAATTAAAAAAAAGATTATTTAAGCAAAAAAAAAAAAAAAAAAAAAATTTGTACTTTTATTTTGAAAAAACGGCGTCGGAACCAGCTAACTAGCTAGTGATTTGTGACCGCAGCACCCCCATTAGGCCACCTACCAAATTTCAGCTCAATCGAACAATATTTACTAGCATGCTAACGGGCATGCTATGCCGCAAGCTAGCGGATACACCTGAAAATCTCAGTGTGGTACTCCCCAGGATGCCCCGATCCCAAATCTGGTCTTACTTCAATTCTAGTGTGAATGACACTGCACTTATGGAACAATAAAGGTTTTTCAAAAACTTCCACCGACATGAATTATATGGCCTCAGGCCAGGCCTCCTACGGAGGTCAGTGTGTGACATGAGACTGACCTGGTGGAGTGCCGGGCCTAGGAGGCCCGGCCTTTGTCGGCAGTGTGCGAAGGTGTGAATGATGCAATAAAGGTTTTTCACAAACTTCCACCGACATGAATTACATGTCTCAGGCCAGACCTCGTACAGGTTTTGCATGTCCTCATGACAGGAGAACATGAGACATGAGAGTGAGGTCAGGTCACATAAGAGTAACCTGACCTGAGAATGACTGGTGAGGTCACTCTCAGGTCAAACTGCAGGATATGACAGGCTGTCAATCACACAGCAGTGATGAGCCTGAAGCTACAGGAAGCTGCCCATATATGGAGTGATGCACTGACCAATCACAGTGGAGAATTTCACAGCTGCGCCGAGCGCGGACACTCTGACGGCAGAGTGAGCCAGAGAGGATTATATTAGAAGATTTTGCGAACAACTGCTCTTAATCTATACTTATCGGGGGAGTATGTGGATAAAAATACCATACTTTTGTAGGAATTTTTGGCCTCTTTAATAGTGTGTGGGTTTGGAAGCAGTCAGAGGTAAACTTTGGACACCAGGGGGCGCTGTTTGGCAGGAACGGCAGATTTGGCTCCATCCGCTATAGTGTTAAGATTTCGGACGAGAAAAATTTTACTGTGTCGCTTTAACTCGTCATTCTGGGGACTTGTTTTGGAATTTTCCCCACATATGTTACATCCTCTTGTTCGGCAGGGTCTCGCGGGCGTGGCGATGCCCTCGGTTTGTGGCTGAGAGTCACGGTTTGCAAACAGTTAAGAGTAGTTCGGGGAGTTGTAAATCGTTGATTTTGGGGGCGAATTTTCCGTTTCCCCATGTTAATGGATGACAGGAGCCAAAATGCCGATTAGGGGGTGGGGAGCTTGGACGGCTAATAAAAATTAAACTGGACTAGGTAAGAAAATTTCCCTCTAGAGTTCAGTAGTAAACAATCTCCTCTATTTTTGTATATCTCAATTTAACCGATGCGACCTTCGCCCTATGAGGAGTTAAATTTTCCGTTTCTGCCTTTTTTTCCCTTTTTTGGGCGAATACCTTACATTGAAAGGCAAATAGCCGGCTTACTGTTGGAGTTAGGTCAAAAGTTAGAGCGCGTGAGTCGTAGGGCTCGAGTAGACGAAGAAGTTTCGTATTCGCGACATTTCTCTACGACATTCCTACGGACCGTGGCGGGCGATTAAATGTGTCTAGGTGGCGCTAGAGAGCCATTTTTGGAATTTCATGGAATTATTTGACGTGAGATTGTGGAGTGCCACACTTTTGACGAGTCTTCCAAATTTGGTGAGTTTTTGAGCGTGTTTAGGGGGTCAAATTATGGGATTTATCCGTGAAAGAAAAATAAAGAAAAAGAAAAAAGAAACATTCGAAATACAATATACAATTTCGCCACCAGGTAGTGGCCGACGCCCCCTTTGGGGGCGTCGGCCACTCTGGGAGGGTCAGGAGAGTTCTGGATGAGTGTGGGGCCTCCTGCGGAGGCCCCACACTTTTGGCGACGACGAAATCCAAAAGAGACCTGCCGTTGGCTGGGCCTAGGGCCCACCCGTTGGCGAGGTCCCTAATTAAAGCTGCAAGCAGCATTGGTCGGGACCTCGAGATTGCCCGTCGGGGGGGGTGGCTATGAACGGTTAATTAAAAAAAATATTATTGAAGCAAAAAAAAAAAAAAAAAAAAATTTTTACTTTTATTTTGAAAAAACGGCGTCGGAACCAGCTAATTAGCTAGTGATGTGTGACCGCAGCACCCCCATTAGGCAACCTACCAAATTTCAGCTCAATCGAACAATGTTTACTAGCATGCTAACGGGCATGCTATGCCGCAAGCTAGCGGATACACCTGAAAATCTCAGAGTGGTACTCCCCAGGTTGCCCCGATCCCAAATCTGGTCTTACTTCAATTCTAGTGTGAATGACACTGCACTTATGGAACAATAAAGGTTTTTCAAAAACTTCCACCGACATGAATTATATGGCCTCAGGCCAGGCCTCCTACGGAGGTCAGTGTGGGACATGTGACTGACCTGGTGGAGTGCCGGGCCTAGGAGGCCCGGCCTTTGTCCGCGTGAACGAAGGTATGAATGATGCATCAATGAAGGTTTTTCACAAACTTTCACCGACATGAATTACATGTCTCAGGCCAGACCTCGTACAGGTTTTGCATGTCCTCATGACAGGAGAACATGAGACATGAGAGTGAGGTCAGGTCACATGAGAGTAACCTGACCTGAGAATGACTGGTGAGGTCACTCTCAGGTCAAACTGCAGGACATGACAGGCTGTCAATCACACAGCAGTGATGAGCCTGAAGCTACAGGAAGCTGCCCATATATGGAGTGATGCACTGACCAATCACAGTGGAGAATTTCACAGCTGCGCCGAGCGCGGACACTCTGACGGCAGAGTGAGGCAGAGAGGATTATATTCAAAGATTTTGCGAACAACTGCTCTTAATCTATACTTATCGGGGGTGTATGTGGATAAAAATACCATACTTTTGTAGGGATTTTTGTTCTCTTTCGGACTGTGTGGGTTTGGAAGCAGTCGGAGGTAAACTTTGGACACCAGGGTGCGCTGTTTGGCGACAACGCCGGATATCTCCCATCAGGATTCAATGTAAAAATGTAGAACGAGAAAAATGTTACTCTGTCGCTTTAACTCGTCATTCTGGGGACTTGTTTTGGAATTTTCCCCACATATGTTACATCCTCTTGTTCGGCAGGGTCTCGCGGGCGTGGCGATGCCCTCGGTTTGTGGCTGAGAGTCACGGTTTGCAAACAGTTAAGAGTAGTTCGGGGAGTTTAAAATCGTTGATTTTCGGCGAGAATTTTCCGTTTCCCCATGTTAATGGATGACAGGAGCCAAAAAGGCGATTAGGGGGTGGGGAGCTTGGACGGCTAATAAAAATTAAACTGGACTAGGTAAGAAAAATTCCCTCTAAATATTTGTAGTAAACAATCTCCTTTATTTTTGTATATCTCAATTTCACCGATACGACCTTCGCCCTATGATGGTTTAGATTTTCCGTTTCGGCCTTTTTTTCCCTTTTTTGGGCGAACACCTTACATTGAAAGGCAAATAGCCGGCTTCCTGTTGGAGTTAGGTCAAAAGTTAGAGCGCGTGCGTCGTAGGGCTCGAGTAGACGAACAAGTTTCGTATTCGCGACATTTCTCTACGACATTCCTACGGACCGTGGCGGGCGCTTAAAAGTGTCTAGGTGGCGCTAGAGAGCCATTTTTGGATTTTGATGGAATTTTTTGACATGGTCACCGGCTCTATGCGATTTTTCACGAGCCTCCCAAATTTGGTGAGTTTTTGAGCGTGTTTAGGGGGTCCAATCTGAGCGTAACGAAAAAGAAAAAAAACAAAAAATATATAATAATTAAAGCTGCAAGCAGCATTGGTCGGGACCTCGAGACTGCCCGTCGGGGGGGTGGCTATGAACGGTTCAAAATATTTGCTTAAATATAAAAAAAAAAAAAAAAAAAAATTTGTATGACTTTTATTTTGAAAAAACTGCGTCAAAACCAGCTAATTAGCTAATGATTTGTGATCGCAGCAACCCCATTAGGCTACCTACCAAATTTCGGCTCAATCAGACAATGTTTGCTCGCATGCTAACAGGCATGCTAAGCCGCAAGCTAGCCGAGCTGCCTGAAAATGTCTCTTGGGTACTCCCCAGATGGCCCCGATCCTGAATGTGGTCTTACTTCAATTCTAGTGTAAAAGACACAGCACTTATGGCACAATGAAGGTTTTTCAAAAACTTCCACCGACATGAATTATATGGCCTCAGGCCAGGCCTCCTACGGAGGTCAGTGTGTGACATGAGAGTGACCTGGTGGAGTGCCGGGCCTAGGAGGCCCGGCCTTTGTCGGCGGTGTGCGAAGGTGTGAATGATGCCATAAAGGTTTTTCACAAACTTCCACCGACATGAATTACATGTCTCAGGCCAGACCTCGTACAGGTTTTGCATGTCCTCATGACAGGAGAACATGAGACATGAGAGTGAGGTCAGGTCACATGAGAGTAACCTGACCTGAGAATGACTGGTGAGGTCACTCTCAGGTCAAACTGCAGGATATGACAGGCTGTCAATCACACAGCAGTGATGAGCCTGAAGCTACAGGAAGCTGCCCATATATGGAGTGATGCACTGACCAATCACAGTGGAGAATTTCACAGCTGCACCGAGCGCGGACACTCTGACGGCAGAGTGAGACAGGGAGGATTATATTAGAAGATTTTGCGAACAACTGCTCTTAATCTATACTTATCGGGGGAGTATGTGGATAAAAATACCATACTTTTGTAGGAATTTTTGTCCTCTTTAATAGTGTGTGGGTTTGGAAGCAGTCAGAGGTAAACTTTGGACACCAGGGGGCGCTGTTTGGCAGGAACGGCAGATTTGGCTCCATCCGCTATAGTGTTAAGATTTCGGACGAGAAAAATTTTACTGTGTCGCTTTAACTCGTCATTCTGGGGACTTGTTTTGGAATTTTCCCCACATATGTTACATCCTCTTGTTCGGCAGGGTCTCGTGTACGTGGCGATGCCCTCGGTTTGTGGCTGAGAGTAACGGTTTGCAAACAGTTAAGAGTAGTTCGGGGAGTTGTAAATCGTTGATTTTCGGCGAGAATTTTCCGTTTCCCCATGTTAATGGATGACAGGAGCCAAAATGCCGATTAGGGGGTGGGGAGCTTGGACGGCTAATAAAAATTAAACTGGACTAGGTAAGAAAATTTCCCTCTAGAGTTCAGTAGTAAACAATCTCCTCTATTTTTGTATATCTCAATTTAACCGATGCGACCTTCGCCCTATGAGGAGTTAAATTTTCCGTTTCTGCCTTTTTTTCCCTTTTTTGGGCGAATACCTTAATTTGAAAGGCAAATAGCCGGCTTCCTGTTGGAGTTAGGTCAAAAGTTAGAGCACGTGAGTCGTAGGGGTCGAGTAGACGAAGAAGTTTCGTATTCGCTGTTTTTCTCTACGACATTCTTACGGACCGTGGCGGGTGATTGCAATTTTCTAGGTGGCGCTAGAGAGACATTTTTGGATTTTTGGGGAATTTTTTGACGTGAGATTGTGGAGTGCCACACTTTTGACGAGTCTCCCAAATTTGGTGAGTTTTTGAGCGTGTTTAGGGGGTTCGGAGGGCCCGCACTTTTGGCGACGACGAAATCCAAAAGAGACCTGCCGTTGGCTGGGCCTAGGGCCCACCCGTTGGCGAGGTCCCTAATAATAAGAAGAAAAAACATTCGAAAAACAATATACAATTTCGCCACCAGGTAGTGGCCGCGCCCCCTTCGGGGGCGCGGCCACTCTGAGAGGGTCAGGGGAGGTCCTGGATGAGTGCGGGCCCTCCTTCGGAGGGCCCGCACTTTTGGCGACGACGAAATCCAAAAGAGACCTGCCGTTGGCTGGGCCTAGGGCCCAGCCGTTGGCGAGGTCCCTAATTAAAGCTGCAAGCAGCATTGGTCGGGACCTCGAGACTGCCCGTCGGGGGGGTGGCTATGAACGGTTAATAAAAAAGACAATTTTTTAAGTAAAAAAAAAAAAAAAAAAAAAAAAAAAGACTTTTATTTTGAAAAAACGGCGTCAAAACCAGCTAATTAGCTAGTGATTTGTGATCGCAGCAACCCCATTAGGCTACCTACCAAATTTCGGCTCAATCAGACAATGTTTGCGACCATGCTAGCAGGCATGCTAAGCCGCAAGCTAGCCGAGCTGCCTGAAAATGTCTGTTAGGTACTCCCCAGATGGCCCCGATCCCGAATCTGGTCTTACTTCAATTCTAGTGTGAATGACACTGCACTTATGGAACAATAAAGGTTTTTCAAAAACTTCCACCGACATGAATTATATGGCCTCAGGCCAGGCCTCCTACGGAGGTCAGTGTGTGACATGAGAGTGACCTGGTGGAGTGCCGGGCCTAGGAGGCCCGGCCTTTGTCGGCAGTGTGCGAAGGTGTGAATGATGCAATAAAGGTTTTTCACAAACTTCCACCGACATGAATTACATGTCTCAGGCCAGACCTCGTACAGGTTTTGCATGTCCTCATGACAGGAGAACATGAGACACGAGAGTGAGGTCAGGTCACATGAGAGTAACCTGACCTGAGAATGACTGGTGAGGTCACTCTCAGGTCAAACTGCAGGATATGACAGGCTGTCAATCACACAGCAGTGATGAGCCTGAAGCTACAGGAAGCTGCCCATATATGGAGTGATGCACTGACCAATCACAGTGGAGAATTTCACAGCTGCGCCGAGCGCGGACACTCTGACGTCAGAGTGTGAGACAGGGAGGATTATATTAGAAGATTTTGCGAACAACTGCTCTTAATCTATACTTATCGGGGGAGTATGTGGACAAAAATACCATACTTTTGTAGGAATTTTTGTCCTCTTTAAGATTGTGTACGCTTGGAAGCAGTCAGAGGTAAACTTTGGACACCAGGGGGCGCTGTTTGGCAGGAACGGCAGATTTGGCTCCATCCGCTATAGTGTTAAGATTTCGGACGAGAAAAATTTTACTGTGTCGCTTTAACTCGTCATTCTGGGGACTTGTTTTGGAATTTTCCCCACATATGTTACATCCTCTTGTTCGGCAGGGTCTCGTGTACGTGGCGATGCCCTCGGTTTGTGGCTGAGAGTCACGGTTTGCAAACAGTTAAGAGTAGTTCGGGGAGTTGTAAATCGTTGATTTTCGGCGAGAATTTTCCGTTTCCCCATGTTAATGGATGACAGGAGCCAAAAAGCCGATTAGGGGGTGGGGAGCTTGGACGGCTAATAAAAATTAAACTGGACTAGGTAAGAAAATTTCCCTCTAGAGTTCAGTAGTAAACAATCTCCTCTATTTTTGTATATCTCAATTTAACCGATGCGACCTTCGCCCTATGATGGTTTAGATTTTCCGTTTCGGCCTTTTTTTGCCTTTTTTGGGCGAACACCTTACTTTGAAAGGCAAATAGCCGGCTTCCTGTTGGAGTTAGGTCAAAAGTTAGAGCGCGTGAGTCGTAGGGCTCGAGTAGACGAAGAAGTTTCGTATTCGCGACATTTCTCTACGACATTCTTACGGACCGTGGTGGGCGATTGCAATTTTCTAGGTGGCGCTAGAGAGCCATTTTTGGACTTTCCTGGAATGTTTTGACATGGTCACCAGCTCTATGCGATTTTTTACGAGTCTTCCAAATTTGGTGAGTTTTTGAGCGTGGCTAGGGGGTCAAATATGAGCGCAACGGAAAAGAAAAAAAATATATAATTAAAGCTGCAAGCAGCATTGGTCGGGACCTCGAGATTGCCCGTCGGGGGGGTGGCTATGAACGGTTCAAAATATTTGCTTAAATATAAATAAAAAAAAAAAAAAATTTTGTATGACTTTTATTTTGAAAAAACTGCGTCAAAATCAGCTAATTAGCTAGTGATTTGTGATCGCGGCAAACCCATTAGGCTACCTACCAAATTTCGGCTCAATCCGACAATGTTTGCTCGCATGGTAACAGGCATGCTAAGCCGCAAGCTAGCCGAGCTGCCGGAAAATCTCAGTGTGGTACTCCCCAGGTTGCCCCGATCCCAAATCTGGTCTTACTTCAATTCTAGTGTGAATGACACTGCACTTATGGAACAATAAAGGTTTTTCAAAAACTTCCACCGACATGAATTATATGGCCTCAGGCCAGGCCTCCTACGGAGGTCAGTGTGTGACATGAGACTGACCTGGTGGAGTGCCGGGCCTAGGAGGCCCGGCCTTTGTCTGCGGTGTACGAAGGTGTGAATGACGCAGCACTTATGGAACAGGAAAGGTTTTTCCAAAACTTCCACCGACATGAATGTGAGGGCCTTTGTCAGTTGTGTACGGATTACAAAAGGAAGCTGGCATTGGCCAGGCCTGCGGCCTGGCCTTTCGTAAACTGTGGCCAAGCCCGTCGGGGTGGCCACGATACTCTAGATCAGTTAATGATAATTTTTTATCTTTTAAAAAAAATAGTATTTTTTTAATTACTTTTATTTTGAAAAAAACGGCTGAAAACCAGCTAATTATGTAGTGATTCATGACCGCAGCGGCCCCATTAGGCCACCTACCAAATTTCAGCTCAATCGGATAATGTTTGTTAAAATGCTAACGGGCTTGCTAGGCCTATGAGATCCTGAAAATGTCACTGAGATGCTCCCCCTCCCCCTCCCCCGGTCCCCGGAGCAGGATTGCGCAATCCTGCTGTAGATTTTCACAGCAGGTGCACGTCACTTTGATCGTTAAGTGTGAGAGCTAGAGTGGGAGAGATATTTTCATAATTCCAAGATGTCGCAAACAACTGCTCTGAATCCATATTTATCGGGGGAGTATGTGGATAAAAATACCATACTTTTGTAGGAATTTTTGTCCTCTTTCAGACGGTGTGGGTGTGGAAGCAGTCAGAGGTAAACTGTGGACACCAGGGGGCGCTGTTTGGCACTAACGGCAGATTGGGCTCCATCCGCTATAGTGTTAAGATTTCGGACGAGAAAAATGTTACTGTGTCGCTTTAACTCGTCATTCTGGGGACTTGTTTTGGAATTTTCCCCACATATGTTACATCCTCTTGTTTGGCAGGGTCTCGTAGTCGTGGCGATGCCCTCGGTTTGTGGCTGAGAGTCACGGTTTGCAAACAGTTAGGAGTAGTTCGGGGAGTTTAAAATCGTTGATTTTGAGGGAGAATTTTCGGTTTCCCCATGTTAATGGATGACAGGAGCCAAAAAGGCGATTAGGGGGTGGGGAGCTTTGACGGCTAATAAAAATTAAACTGGACTAGGTAAGAAAAATTCCCTCTAAATTATTGTAGTAAACAATCTCCTCTATTTTTGTATATCTCAATTTAACCGATACGACCTTCGCCCTATGATGGTTTAGATTTTCCGTTTCGGCCTTTTTCTCCCTTTTTTGGGCGAACACCTTACTTTGAAAGGCAAATAGCCGGCTTCCTGTTGGAGCTAGGTGAAAAGTTAGAGCGCGTGAGTCGTAGGGCTCGAATAGACGAACAAATTTCGTATTCGCGACATTTCTGTACGACATTCCTACGGACCGTGGCGGGCGATTGAAAGTGTCTAGGTGGCGCTAGAGAGCCATTTTTGGATTTTTGGGGGATATTTTTAAAGAAACCTCGAATGGAGCGCAGACGTGACGAGACTGCCAAATTTGGTGAGTTTTCGAGCGTGTTTAGGGGGTGAAAAATGAGGCTAAGCGCAAAAAAAAATATATAATTAAAGCTGCAAGCAGCATTGGTCGGGACCTCGAGACTGCCCGTCGGGGGGGTGGCTATGAACGGTTCAAAATATTTGCTTAAATATTAAAAAAAAAAAAAAAAAAAATTTTGTATGACTTTTATTTTGAAAAAACTGCGTCAAAACCAGCTAATTAGTTAGTGATTTGTGATCGCGGCAACCCCATTAGGCTACCTACCAAATTTCGGCTCAATCAGACAATGTTTGCTCGCATGCTAACAGGCATGCTAAGCCGCAAGCTAGCCGAGCTGCCTGAAAATGTCTCTTGGGTACTCCCCAGATGGCCCCGATCCTGAATGTGGTCTTACTTCAATTCTAGTGTAAAAGACACAGCACTTATGGCACAATAACGGTTTTTCAAAAACTTCCACCGACATGAATTATATGGCCTCAGGCCAGGCCTCCTACGGAGGTCAGTGTGGGACATGAGAGTGACCTGGTGGAGTGCCGGGCCTAGGAGGCCCGGCTTTGTCGGCGGTGTACAAATTACAAAAGAGAGCTGCCGTTGGCCAGGCCTGCGGCCTGGCCTTTCGTAAACTGTGGCTCAAGCCCGTTGGGGTGGCCACGATCCTCTAGACCAGTTAATGATCATTTTTTAAGCGTTTAAAAAACAGTACTTTTTTAATTACTTTTATTTTGAAAAAAATGGCCTCAAAACCAGCTAATTATGTAGTGATTCATGACCGCAGCGGCCCCATTAGGCCACCTACCAAATTTCAGCTCAATCGGATAATGTTTGTTAAAATGCTAACGGACATGCTAGGCCTATGTGATCCTGAAAATGTCACTGAGATGCTCCCCCTCCCCCTCCCCCGGTCCCCGGAGCAGGATTGCGCAATCCTGCTGTAGATTTTCACAGCAGGTGCACGTCACTTTGGCTCATTAAGTGTGAGAGCTAGAGTGGGAGAGATATTTTCATAATTCCAAGATGTCGCAAACAACTGCTCTGAATCCATAGTTATCGGGGGAGTATGTGGATAAAAATACCATACTTTTGTAGGAATTTTTATCCTCTTTCGGACTGTGTGGGTTTGGAAGCAGTCGAAGGTAAAATTTGGACACCAGGGGGCGCTGTTTGGCGACAACGCCGGATATCTCCCATCAGGATTCAATGTAAAAATGTAGAACGGAAAAAATGTTACTCTGTCGCTTTAACTCGTCATTCTGGGGACTTGTTTTGGAATTTTCCCCACATATGTTACATCCTCTTGTTCGGCAGGGTCTCGTGGGCGTGGCGATGCCCTCGGTTTGTGGCTGAGAGTCACGGTTTGCAAACAGTTAAGAGTAGTTCGGGGAGTTTAAAATCGTTGATTTTCGGCGAGAATTTTCCGTTTCCCCATGTTAATGGATGACAGGAGCCAAAAAGGCGATTAGGGGGTGGGGAGCTTGGACGGCTAATAAAAATTAAACTGGACTAGGTAAGAAAAATTCCCTCTAAATTATTGTAGTAAACAATCTCCTCTATTTTTGTATATCTCAATTTAACCGATACGACCTTCGCCCTATGATGGTTTAGATTTTCCGTTTCGGCCTTTTTTTGCCTTTTTTGGGTGAACACCTTACTTTGAAAGGCAAATAGCGGCCTTCCTGTTGGAGTTAGGTCAAAAGTTAGAGCGCGTGAGTCGTAGGGCTCGAGTAGACGAAGAAGTTTCGTATTCGCGACATTTCTCTACGACATTCCTACGGACCGTGGCGGGCGATTGCAATTTTCTAGGTGGCGCTAGAGAGCCATTTTTGGACTTTCATGGAATGTTTTGACATGATCTTCTGAAGGCTGCGACTTTTCACGAGCCATCCAAATTTGGTGAGTTTTTGAGCGTGGCTAGGGGGTCAAATATGAGTGAAAGTGAAAAGAAAAATAATATATAATTAAAGCTGCAAGCAGCATTGGTCGGGACCTCGAGACTGCCCGTCGGGGGGGTGGCTATGAACGGTTAATTAAAAAAAATATTATTTAAGCAAAAAAAAAAAAAAAAAAAAATTAGTACTTTTATTTTGAAAAAACGGCGTCGGAACCAGCTAATTAGCTAGTGATTTGTGACCGCAGCACCCCCATTAGGCCACCTACCAAATTTCAGCTCAATCGAACAATGTTTACAAGCATGCTAACGGGCATGCTATGCCGCAAGCTAGCGGATACACCGGAAAATCTCAGTGTGGTACTCCCCAGGTTGCCCCGATCCCAAATCTGGTCTTACTTCAATTCTAGTGTGAATGACACTGCACTAATGGAACAATAAAGGTTTTTCAAAAACTTCCACCGACATGAATTATATGGCCTCAGGCCAGGCCTCCTACGGAGGTCAGTGTGTGACATGAGACTGACCTGGTGGAGTGCCGGGCCTAGGAGGCCCGGCCTTTGTCGGCGGTGTGCGAAGGTGTGAATGATGCCATAAAGGTTTTTCACAAACTTCCACCGACATGAATGTGAGGGCCTCAGGCCAGGTCTCGTACAGGTTTTGCATGTCCTCATGACAGGAGAACATCAGACATGAGAGTGAGGTCAGGTCACATGAGAGTAACCTGACCTGAGAATGACTGGTGAGGTCACTCTCAGGTCAAACTGCAGGATATGACAGGCTGTCAATCACACAGCAGTGATGAGCCTGAAGCTACAGGAAGCTGCCCATATATGGAGTGATGCACTGACCAATCACAGTGGAGAATTTCACAGCTGCACCGAGCGCGGACACTCTGACGTCAGAGTGAGACAGGGAGGATTATATTCAAAGATTTTGCGAACAAGTGCTCTTAATCTATACTTATCGGGGGAGTATGTGGATAAAAATACCATACTTTTGTAGGAATTTTTGTCCTCTTTAAGACGGTGTACGCTTGGAAGCAGTCGGAGGTAAACTTTGGACACCAGGGGGCGCTGTTTGGCAGGAACGGCAGATTTGGCTCCATCCGCTATAGTGTTAAGATTTCGGACGAGAAAAATGTTACTGTGTCGCTTTAACTCGTCATTCTGGGGACTTGTTTTGGAATTTTCCCCACATATGTTACATCCTCTTGTTCGGCAGGGTCTCGTGAGCGTGGCGATGCCCTCGGTTTGTGGCTGAGAGTTACGGTTTGCAAGCAGTTAAGAGTAGTTCGGGGAGTTTAAAATCGTTGATTTTGTGGGAGAATTTTCGGTTTCCCCATGTTAATGGATGACAGGAGCCAAAAAGGCGATTAGGGGGTGGGGAGCTTGGACGGCTAATAAAAATTAAACTGGACTAGGTAAGAAAAATTCCCTCTAAATTATTGTAGTAAACAATCTCCTCTATTTTTGTATATCTCAATTTAACCGATACGACCTTCGCCCTATGATGGTTTAGATTTTCCGTTTCTGCCTTTTTTTGCCTTTTTTGGGTGAACACCTTACTTTGAAAGGCAAATAGCCGGCTTCCTGTTGGAGTTAGTTCAAAAGTTAGAGCGCGTGAGTCGTAGGGCTCGAGTAGACGAAGAAGTTTCGTATTCGCGACATTTCTCTACGACATTCCTACGGACCGTGGCGGGCGATTGCAATTTTCTAGGTGGCGCTAGAGAGCCATTTTTGGATTTTCATGGAATGTTTTGACATGGTCACCGGCTCTATGCGAATTTTCACGAGCCTGCCAAATTTGGTGAGTTTTTGAGCGTGTCTAGGGGGTCAAATATGAGCGCAACGGAAAAGAAAGCGGAAAAATAATTAAAGCTGCAAGCAGCATTGGTCGGGACCTCGAGATTGCCCGTCGGGGGGGGTGGCTATGAACGGTGCAAAATATTTGCTTAAATATAAAAAAAAAATAAAAAAAATTTGTATGACTTTTATTTTGAAAAAACTGCATCAAAACCAGCTAATTAGCTAGTGATTTGTGATCGCAGCAATCCCATTAGGCTACCTACCAAATTTCGGCTCAATCAGACAATGTTTGCTCGCATGCTAACAGGCATGCTAAGCCGCAAGCTAGCCGAGCTGCCTGAAAATGTCTCTTGGGTACTCCCCAGATGGCCCCGATCCTGAATGTGGTCTTACTTCAATTCTAGTGTAAAAGACACAGCACTTATGGCACAATAACGGTTTTTCAAAAACTTCCACCGACATGAATTATATGGCCTCAGGCTAGGCCTCCTACGGAGGTCAGTGTGTGACATGAGACTGACCTGGTGGAGTGCCGGGCCTAGGAGGCCCGGCCTTTGTCGGCGTGAACGAAGGTGTTAATGATGCAACAATAAAGGTTTTTCAAAAACTTCCACCGACTTCCATCGTACAAAGGTCAGTGTGGGACGATGGAGTGACCTGGTGGAGTGCCGGGCCTAGGAGGCCCGGCCTTTGTCGGCGGTGTGCGAAGGTGTGAATGATGCAATAAAGGTTTTTCACAAACTTCCACCGACATGAATTACATGTCTCAGGCCAGACCTCGTACAGGTTTTGCATGTCCTCATGACAGGAGAACATGAGACATGAGAGTGAGGTCAGGTCACATAAGAGTAACCTGACCTGAGAATGACTGCTGAGGTCACTCTCAGGTCAAACTGCAGGATATGACAGGCTGTCAATCACACAGCAGTGATGAGCCTGAAGCTACAGGAAGCTGCCCATATATGGAGTGATGCACTGACCAATCACAGTGGAGAATTTCACAGCTGCACCGAGCGCGGACACTCTGACGGCAGAGTGAGCCAGGGAGGATTATATTCAAAGATTTTGCGAACAAGTGCTCTTAATCTATACTTATCGGGGGAGTATGTGGATAAAAATACCATACTTTTGTAGGAATTTTTGTCGTCTTTAATACTGTGTGGGTTTGGAAGCAGTCAGAGGTAAACCTTGGTCACCAGGGGGCGCTGTTTGGCAGGAACGGCAGATTTGGCTCCATCCGCTATAGTGTTAAGATTTCGGACGAGAAAAATGTTACTGTGTCGCTTTAACTCGTCATTCTGGGGACTTGTTTTGGAATTTTCCCCACATATGTTACATCCTCTTGTTCGGCAGGGTCTCGTGTACGTGGCGATGCCCTCGGTTTGTGGCTGAGAGTCACGGTTTGCAAACAGTTAAGAGTAGTTCGGGGAGTTGTAAATCGTGGATTTTGGGGGAGAATTTAATGTTTCCCCATGTTAATGGATGACAGGAGCCAAAAAGGCGATTAGGGGGTGGGGAGCTTGGACGGCTAATAAAAATTAAACTGGACTAGGTAAGAAAATTTCCCTCTAGAGTTCAGTAGTAAACAATCTCCTCTATTTTTGTATATCTCAATTTAACCGATGCGATCTTCGCCCTATGAGGAGTTAAATTTTCCGTTTCTGCCTTTTTTTCCCTTTTTTGGGCGAACACCTTACTTTGAAAGGCAAATAGCCGGCTTCCTGTTGGAGTTAGGTCAAAAGTTAGAGCGCGTGAGTCGTAGGGGTCGAGTAGACGAAGAAGTTTCGTATTCGCGACATTTCTCTACGACATTCCTACGGACCGTGGCGGGCGATTGCAATTTTCTAGGTGGCGCTAGAGAGCCATTTTTGGATTTTTTGGGAATTTTTTGACGTGAGATTGTGGAGTGCCACACTTTTGACGAGTCTCCCAAATTTGGTGAGTTTTTGAGCGTGTTTAGGGGGTTCGGAGGGCCCGCACTTTTGGCGACGACGAAATCCAAAAGAGACCTGCCGTTGGCTGGGCCTAGGGCCCACCCGTTGGCGAGGTCCCTAATAAGAAGAAGAAACATTCGAAATACAATATAGAATTTCGCCACCAGGTAGTGGCCGACGCCCCCTCCGGGGGCGTCGGCCACTCTGAGGGGGTCATGAGAGCAACCGGATGAGTGTGGGGCCTCCTCCGGAGGCCCCACACTTTTGGCGACGACGAAATCCAAAAGAGACCTGCCGTTGGCTGGGCCTAGGGCCCAGCCGTTGGCGAGGTCCCTAATTAAAGCTGCAAGCAGCATTGGTCGGGACCTCGAGATTGCCCGTCGGGGGGGTGGCTATGAACGGTTAATTAAAAAAAATATTATTTAAGCAAAAAAAAAAAAAAAAAAAAATTAGTACTTTTATTTTGAAAAAACGGCGTCGGAACCAGCTAATTAGCTAGTGATGTGTGACCGCAGCACCCCCATTAGGCCACCTACCAAATTTCAGCTCAATCGAACAATGTTTACTAGCATGCTAACGGGCATGCTATGCCGCAAGCTAGCGGATACACCTGAAAATCTCAGTGTGGTACTCCCCAGGTTGCCCCGATCCCAAATCTGGTCTTACTTCAATTCTAGTGTGAATGACACTGCACTTATGGAACAATAAAGGTTTTTCAAAAACTTCCACCGACATGAATTATATGGCCTCAGGCCAGGCCTCCTACGGAGGTCAGTGTGGGACATGAGAGTGACCTGGTGGAGTGTCGGCGGTGTGCGAAGGTGTGAATGATGCCATAAAGGTTTTTCACAAACTTCCACCGACATGAATGTGAGGGCCTCAGGCCAGGTCTCGTACAGGTTTTGCATGTCCTCATGACAGGAGAACATGAGACATGAGAGTGAGGTCAGGTCACATGAGAGTAACCTGACCTGAGAATGACTGCTGAGGTCACTCTCAGGTCAAACTGCAGGATATGACAGGCTGTCAATCACACAGCAGTGATGAGCCTGAAGCTACAGGAAGCTGCACATATATGGAGTGATGCACTGACCAATCACAGTGGAGAATTTCACAGCTGCACCGAGCGCGGACACTCTGACGTCAGAGTGAGGCAGAGAGGATTATATTAGAAGATTTTGCGAACAACTGCTCTTAATCTATACTTATCGGGGGAGTATGTGGATAAAAGTACCATACTTTTGTAGGAATTTTTGTCGTCTTTAATACTGTGTGGGTTTGGAAGCAGTCAGAGGTAAAGTTTGGACACCAGGGGGCGCTGTTTGGCAGGAACGGCAGATTTGGCTCCATCCGCTATAGTGTTAAGATTTCGGACGAGAAAAATTTTACTGTGTCGCTTTAACTCGTCATTCTGGGGACTTGTTTTGGAATTTTCCCCACATATGTTACATCCTCTTGTTCGGCAGGGTCTCGTGTACGTGGCGATGCCCTCGGTTTGTGGCTGAGAGTCACGGTTTGCAAACAGTTAAGAGTAGTTCGGGGAGTTTTAAATCGTTGATTTTCGGCGAGAATTTTCCGTTTCCCCATGTTAATGGATGACAGGAGCCAAAAAGGCGATTAGGGGGTGGGGAGATTGGACGGCTAATAAAAATTAAACTGGACTAGGTAAGAAAATTTCCCTCTAGAGTTCAGTAGTAAACAATCTCCTCTATTTTTGTATATCTCAATTTAACCGATGCGACCTTCGCCCTATGAGGAGTTAAATTTTCCGTTTCTGCCTTTTTTTCCCTTTTTTGGGCGAATACCTTACATTGAAAGGCAAATAGCCGGCTTCCTGTTGGAGTTAGGGCAAAAGTTAGAGCGCGTGAGTCGTAGGGCTCGAGTAGACGAACAAATTTCATATTCACGACATTTCTCTACGACATTCCTACGGACCATGGCGGGTGATTGCAATTTTCTAGGTGGCGCTAGAGAGCCATTTTTGGATTTTTTGGGAATTTTTTGACGTGAGATTGTGGAGTGCCACACTTTTGACGAGTCTCCCAAATTTGGTGAGTTTTTGAGCGTGTTTAGGGGGTTCGGAGGGCCCGCACTTTTGGCGACGACGAAATCCAAAAGAGACCTGCCGTTGGCTGGGCCTAGGGCCCACCCGTTGGCGAGGTCCCTAATAAGAAACATTCGAAAAACAATATATAATTTCGCCACCAGGTAGTGGCCGACGCCCCCTTCGGGGGCGCGGCCACTCTGGGAGGGTCAGGAGAGTTCTGGATGAGTGTGGGGCCTCCTGCGGAGGCCCCACACTTTTGGCGACGACGAAATCCAAAAGAGACCTGCCGTTGGCTGGGCCTAGGGCCCACCCGTTGGCGAGGTCCCTAATTAAAGCTGCAAGCAGCATTGGTCGGGACCTCGAGATTGCCCGTCGGGGGGGTGGCTATGAACGGGTAATTAAAAAAAATATTATTTTAACAAAAAAAAAAAAAAAAAAAAAGTAGTACTTTTATTTTGAAAAAACGGCGTCGGAACCAGCTAATTAGCTAGTGATGTGTGACCGCAGCACCCCCATTAGGCAACCTACCAAATTTCAGCTCAATCGAACAATGTGTACTAGCATGCTAACGGGCATGCTATGCCGCAAGCTAGCGGATACACCTGAAAATCTCAGTGTGGTACTCCCCAGGTTGCCCCGATCCCAAATCTGGTCTTACTTCAATTCTACTGATAATGACACTGCACTTATTGAACAATAAAGGTTTTTCAAAAACTTCCACCGACATGAATTATATGGCCTCAGGCCAGGCCTCCTACGGAGGTCAGTGTGTGACATGAGAGTGACCTGGTGGAGTGCCGGGCCTAGGAGGCCCGGCCTTTGTCGGCGGTGTGCGAAGGTGTGAATGATGCCATAAAGGTTTTTCACAAACTTCCACCGACATGAATTACATGTCTCAGGTCAGGCCTCCAACAAAGGTCAGTGCGATACATGACAGTGACCTGGTGGAGTGCCGGGCCTAGGAGGCCCGGCCTTTGTCGGCGGTGTGCGAAGGTGTGAATGATGCCATAAAGGTTTTTCACAAACTTCCACCGACATGAATGTGAGGGCCTCAGGCCAGGTCTCGTACAGGTTTTGCATGTCCTCATGACAGGAGAACATGAGACATGAGAGTGAGGTCAGGTCACATGAGAGTAACCTGACCTGAGAATGATTGGTGAGGTCACTCTCAGGTCAAACTGCAGGATATGACAGGCTGTCAATCACACAGCAGTGATGAGCCTGAAGCTACAGGAAGCTGCCCATATATGGAGTGATGCACTGACCAATCACAGTGGAGAATTTCACAGCTGCGCCGAGCGCGGACACTCTGACGTCAGAGTGAGACAGGGAGGATTATATTAGAAGATTTTGCGAACAACTGCTCTTAATCTATACTTATCGGGGGAGTATGTGGACAAAAATACCATACTTTTGTAGGAATTTTTGTCCTCTTTAATACTGTCTGGGTTTGGAAGCAGTCAGAGGTAAACTTTGGACACCAGGGGGCGCTGTTTGGCAGGAACGGCAGATTTGGCTCCATCCGCTATAGTGTTAAGATTTCGGACGAGAAAAATGTTACTGTGTCGCTTTAACTCGTCATTCTGGGGACTTGTTTTGGAATTTTCCCCACATATGTTACATCCTCTTGTTCGGCAGGGTCTCGTGAGCGTGGCGATGCCCTCGGTTTGTGGCTGAGAGTCACGGTTTGCAAACAGTTAAGAGTAGTTCGGGGAGTTTAAAATCGTTGATTTTCGGCAAGAATTGTCCGTTTCCCCATGTTAATGGATGACAGGAGCCAAAAAGGCGATTAGGGGGTGGGGAGCTTGGACGGCTAATAAAAATTAAACTGGACTAGGTAAGAAAAATTCCCTCTAAATTATTGTAGTAAACAATCTCCTCTATTTTTGTATATCTCAATTTAACCGATACGACCTTCGCCCTATGATGGTTTAGATTTTCCGTTTCGGCCTTTTTCTCCCTTTTTTGGGCGAACACCTTACTTTGAAAGGCAAATAGCCGGCTTCCTGTTGGAGTTAGGTCAAAAGTTAGAGCGCGTGAGTCGTAGGGCTCGAGTAGACGAAGAAGTTTCGTATTCGCGACATTTCTCTACGACATTCCTACGGACCGTGGCGGGCGATTAAAAGGGTCTAGGTGGCGCTAGAGAGCCATTTTTGGATTTTCATGGAATGTTTTGACATGATCTTCTGAAGGCTGCGACTTTTCACGAGCCTGCCAAATTTGGTGAGTTTTTGAGCGTGTTTAGGGGGTCAAATTAGAGCCTAACGGAGAAAAAAGCAGAAAAATAATTAAAGCTGCAAGCAGCATTGGTCGGGACCTCGAGACTGCCCGTCGGGGGGGTGGCTATGAACGGTTAATAAAAAAGACAATTTTTTAAGTTAAAAAAAAAAAAAAAAAAAAAAAAGACTTTTATTTTGAAAAAACGGCGTCAAAACCAGCTAATTAGCTAGTGATTTGTGATCGCAGCAACCCCATTAGGCTGCCTACCAAATTTCGGCTCAATCAGACAATGTTTGCGACCATGCTAGCAGGCATGCTAAGCCGCAAGCTAACCGAGCTGCCTGAAAATGTCTGTTGGGTACTCCCCAGATGGCCCCGATCCTGAATCTGGTCTTACTTCAATTGTAGTGTAAAAGACACAGCACTTATGGCACAATAAAGGTTTTTCAAAAACTTCCACCGACATGAATTACATGGCCTCAGGCCAATCCTCCTACAGAGGTCAGTGTGGGACATGAGAGTGACCTGGTGGAGTGCCGGGCCTAGGAGGCCCGGCCTTTGTCGGCGTGAACGAAGGTGTGAATGATGCAGCATTAAAGCTTTTTCAAAAACTTCCACCGACTTCCATCGTACAAAGGTCAGTGTGGGACGATGGAGTGACCTGGTGGAGTGCCGGGCCTAGGAGGCCCGGCCTTTGTCGGCGTGAACGAAGGTGTGAATGATGCAGCAATGAAGGTTTTTCACAAACTTCCACCGACATGAATTACATGTCTCAGGCCAGACCTCGTACAGGTTTTGCACGTCCTCATGACAGGAGAACATGAGACATGAGAGTGAGGTCAGGTCACATGAGAGTAACCTGACCTGAGAATGACTGGTGAGGTCACTCTCAGGTCAAACTGCAGGATATGACAGGCTGTCAATCACACAGCAGTGATGAGCCTGAAGCTACAGGAAGCTGCCCATATATGGAGTGATGCACTGACCAATCACAGTGGAGAATTTCACAGCTGCACCGAGCGCGGACACTCTGACGTCAGAGTGAGCCAGAGAGGATTATATTAGAAGATTTTGCGAACAACTGCTCTTAATCTATACTTATCGGGGGAGTATGTGGATAAAAATACCATACTTTTGTAGGAATTTTTGTCCTCTTTAATACTGTGTGGGTGTGGAAGCAGTCACAGGTAAACTGTGGACACCAGGGGGCGCTGTTTGGCACTAACGGCAGATTTGGCTCCATCCGCTATAGTGTTAAGATTTCGGACGAGAAACAATTTTACTCTATCGCTTTAACTCGTCATTCTGGGGACTTGTTTTGGAATTTTCCCCACATATGTTACATCCTCTTGTTCGGCAGGGTCTCGTGGGCGTGGCGATGCCCTCGGTTTGTGGCTGAGAGTCACGGTTTGCAAACAGTTAAGAGTAGTTCGGGGAGTTTAAAATCGTTGATTTTCGGCGAGAATTGTCCGTTTCCCCATGTTAATGGATGACAGGAGCCAAAAAGGCGATTAGGGGGTGGGGAGCTTGGACGGCTAATAAAAATTAAACTGGACTAGGTAAGAAAAATTCCCTCTAAATATTTGTAGTAAACAATCTCCTCTATTTTTGTATATCTCAATTTAACCGATGCGACCTTCGCCCTATGATGGTTTAGATTTTCCGTTTCGGCCTTTTTTTGCCTTTTTTGGGCGAACACCTTACTTTGAAAGGCAAATAGCCGGCTTCCTGTTGGAGTTAGGTCAAAAGTTAGAGCGCGTGAGTCGTAGGGCTCGAGTAGACGAAGAAGTTTCGTATTCGCGACATTTCTCTACGACATTCTTACGGACCGTGGTGGGCGATTGCAATTTTCTAGGTGGCGCTAGAGAGCCATTTTTGGACTTTCCTGGAATGTTTTGACATGGTCACCAGCTCTATGCGATTTTTTACGAGTCTTCCAAATTTGGTGAGTTTTTGAGCGTGGCTAGGGGGTCAAATATGAGCGCAACGGAAAAGAAAAAAAAAAAAAAAAAAAATATATAAGAAACATTCGAAAAACAATATATAATTTCGCCACCAGGTAGTGGCCGCGCCCCCTTCGGGGGCGCGGCCACTCTGAGAGGGTCAGGGGAGGTCCTGGATGAGTGTGGGGCCTCCTGCGGAGGCCCCACACTTTTGGCGACGACGAAATCCAAAAGAGACCTGCCGTTGGCTGGGCCTAGGGCCCACCCGTTGGCGAGGTCCCTAAAAAGAAGAAAAAACATTCGAAATACAATATACAATTTCGCCACCAGGTAGTGGCCGACGCCCCCTTCGGGGGCGTCGGCCACTCTGGGAGGGTCAGGAGAGGGCCTGGATGAGTGCGGGCCCTCCTTCGGAGGGCCCGCACTTTTGGCGACGACGAAATCCAAAAGAGACCTGCCGTTGGCTGGGCCTAGGGCCCAGCCGTTGGCGAGGTCCCTAATTAAAGCTGCAAGCAGCATTGGTCGGGACCTCGAGATTGCCCGTCGGGGGGGTGGCTATGAACGGTTAATTAAAAAAAATATTATTTAAGCAAAAAAAAAAAAAAAAAAAAATTAGTACTTTTATTTTGAAAATGCGGGGTCAAAACCAGGTAATTAGTTAGTGGTTTGTGACCGCAGCGCTCCCATTAGGCCACCTACCAAATTTCAGCTCAATCGGACAATGTTTGGTAGCATGCTAACGTACATGCTATGCCGCAAGCTAGCGGATACACCTGAAAAGCTCAGTGTGGTACTCCCCAGGTTGCCCCGATCCCGAATCTGGTCTTACTTCAATTCTAGTGTGAATGACACTGCACTTATGGAACAATAAATGTTTTTCAAAAACTTCCACCGACATGAATTATATGGCCTCAGGCCAGGCCTCCTACGGAGGTCAATGTGGGACGATGGAGTGACCTGGTGGAGTGCCGGGCCTAGGAGGCCCGGCCTTTGTCGGCGTAAACGAAGGTGTGATTGATCCAGCAATAAAGGTTTTTCACAAACTCTCACCGACATGAATTACATGTCTCAGGCCAGACCTCGTACAGGTTTTGCATGTCCTCATGACAGGAGAACATGAGACATGAGAGTGAGGTCAGGTCACATGAGAGTAACCTGACCTGAGAATGACTGGTGAGGTCACTCTCAGGTCAAACTGCAGGATATGACAGGCTGTCAATCACACAGCAGTGATGAGCCTGAAGCTACAGGAAGCTGCCCATATATGGAGTGATGCACTGACCAATCACAGTGGAGAATTTCACAGCTGCGCCGAGCGCGGACACTCTGACGTCAGAGTGAGGCAGAGAGGATTATATTAGAAGATTTTGCGAACAACTGCTCTTAATCTATACTTATCGGGGGAGTATGTGGACAAAATACCATACTTTTGTAGGAATTTTTGTCCTCTTTAATACTGTCTGGGTTTGGAAGCAGTCAGAGGTAAACTTTGGACACCAGGGGGCGCTGTTTGGCAGGAACGGCAGATTTGGCTCCATCCGCTATAGTGTTAAGATTTCGGACGAGAAAAATGTTACTGTGTCGCTTTAACTCGTCATTCTGGGGACTTGTTTTGGAATTTTCCCCACATATGTTACATCCTCTTGTTCGGCAGGGTCTCGTGGGCGTGGCGATGCCCTCGGTTTGTGGCTGAGAGTCACGGTTTGCAAACAGTTAAGAGTAGTTCGGGGAGTTTAAAATCGTGGATTTTGGGGGAGAATTTTATGTTTCCCCATGTTAATGGATGACAGGAGCCAAAAAGCCGATTAGGGGGTGGGGAGCTTGGACGGCTAATAAAAATTAAACTGGACTAGGTAAGAAAAGTTCCCTCTAGAGTTCAGTAGTAAACAATCTCCTCTATTTTTGTATATCTCAATTTAACCGATGCGATCTTCGCCCTATGAGGAGTTAAATTTTCCGTTTCTGCCTTTTTTTCCCTTTTTTGGGCGAACACCTTACATTGAAAGGCAAATAGCCGGCTTCCTGTTGGAGTTAGGTCAAAAGTTAGAGCGCGTGAGTCGTAGGGCTCGAGTAGACGAAGAAGTTTTGTATTCGCGACATTTCTCTACGACATTCCTACGGACCGTGGCGGGCGATTGCAATTTTCTAGGTGGCGCTAGAGAGCCATTTTTGGATTTTTTGGGAATTTTTTGACGTGCGATTGTGGAGTGCCACACTTTTGACGAGTCTCCCAAATTTGGTGAGTTTTTGAGCGTGTTTAGGGGGTTCGGAGGGCCCGCACTTTTGGCGACGACGAAATCCAAAAGAGACCTGCCGTTGGCTGGGCCTAGGGCCCAGCCGTTGGCGAGGTCCCTAATTAAAGCTGCAAGCAGCATTGGTCGGGACCTCGAGACTGCCCGTCGGGGGGGGTGGCTATGAACGGTTAATAAAAAATTATATTATTTAAGTAAAAAAAAAAAAAAAAAAAAAAAATGTGGACTTTTATTTTGAAAATGCGGGGTCAAAACCAGCTAATTAGCTAGTGGTTTGTGACCGTAGCGCTCCCATTAGGCCACCTACCAAATTTCAGCTCAATCGGACAATGTTTGGTAGCATGCTAATGTGCATGCTATGCCGCAAGCTAGCGGATACACCTGAAAATCTCAGTGTGGTACTCCCCAGGTTGCCCCGATCCCAAATCTGGTCTTACTTCAATTCTAGTGTGAATGACACTGCACTTATGGAACAATAAAGGTTTTTCAAAAACTTCCACCGACATGAATTATATGGCCTCAGGCCAGGCCTCCTACGGAGGTCAGTGTGGGACATGAGACTGACCTGGTGGAGTGCCGGGCCTAGGAGGCCCGGCCTTTGTCGGTGGTGTACGGAGGTGTGAATGACGCAGCACTTATGGAACAGGAAAGGTTTTTCAAAAACTTCCACCGACATGAATGTGAGGGCCTTTGTCAGTTGTGTACGGATTACAAAATGAAGCTGGCATTGGCCAGGCCTGCGGCCTGGCCTTTCGTAAACTGTGGCTGAAGCCCGTCGGGGTGGCCACGATACTCTAGACCAGTTAATGATCATTTTTTATCTTTTAAAAAAAATAGTATTTTTTTAATTACTTTTATTTTGAAAAAAACGGCTGAAAACCAGCTAATTATGTAGTGATTCATGACCGCAGCGGCCCCATTAGGCCACCTACCAAATTTCAGCTCAATCGGATAATGTTTGTTAAAATGCTAACTGGCATGCTAGGCCTATGAGATCCTGAAAATGTCACTGAGATGCTCCCCCTCCCCCTCCCCCGGTCCCCGGAGCAGGATTGCGCAATCCTGCTGTAGATTTTCACAGCAGGTGCACGTCACTTTGGCTCATTAAGTGTCAGAGCTAGAGTGGAAGAGAGTGAAGATGAATTCCAGAACTTTGCGAACAACTGCTCTGAATCCATAGTTATCGGGGGAGTATGTGGATAAAAATACCATACTTTTGTAGGAATTTTTATCCTCTTTCGGACTGTGTGGGTTTGGAATCAGTCGAAGGTAAAATTTGGACACCAGGGGGCGCTGTTTGGCGACAACGCCGGCTATCTCCCATCAGGATTCAATGTAAAAATGTAGAACGGAAAAAATGTTACTCTGTCGCTTTAACTCGTCATTCTTGGGACTTGTTTTGGAATTTTCCCCACATATGTTACATCCTCTTGTTCGGCAGGGTCTCGCGGTCGTGGCGATGCCCTCGGTTTGTGGCTGAGAGTCACGGTTTGCAAACAGTTAAGAGTAGTTCGGGGAGTTTAAAATCGTTGATTTTCGGGGAGAATTTTCCATCTCCCCATGTTAATGGATGACAGGAGCCAAAAAGGCGATTAAGGGGTGGGGAGCTTGGACGGCTAATAAAAATTAAACTGGACTAGGTAAGAAAAATTCCCTCTAAATATTTGTAGTAAACAATCTCCTCTATTTTTGTATATCTCAGTTTAACCGATACGACCTTCGCCCTATGATGGTTTAGATTTTCCGTTTCTGCCTTTTTTTGCCTTTTTTGGGCGAACACCTTACTTTGAAAGGCAAATAGCGGCCTTCCTGTTGGAGTTAGGTCAAAAGTTAGAGCGCGTGAGTCGTAGGGCTCAAGTAGACGAAGAAGTTTCGTATTCGCTGTTTTTCTCTACGACATTCCTACGGACCGTGGCGGGCGATTGAAAGTGTCTAGGTGGCGCTAGAGAGCCACTTTTGGATTTTCTGGAAATTTGTTGACATGAGATTGTGGAGTGCCACACTTTTGACGAGTCTTCCAAATTTGGTGAGTTTTTGAGCGTGTTTAGGGGGTCAAATTGAGGGATTTATCCGTGAAATAAATAATAATAATAATAAGAAATTAAAGCTGCAAGCAGCATTGGTCGGGACCTCGAGATTGCCCGTCGGGGGGGTGGCTATGAACGGTTAATTTAAAAAAATATTATTTAAGCAAAAAAAAAAAAAAAAAAAAATTTGTACTTTTATTTTGAAAATGCGGGGTCAAAACCAGGTAATTAGTTAGTGGTTTGTGACCGCAGCGCTCCCATTAGGCCACCTACCAAATTTCAGCTCAATCGGACAATGTTTGGTAGCATGCTAATGTGCATGCTATGCCGCAAGCTAGCGGATACACCTGAAAAGCTCAGTGTGGTACTCCCCAGGTTGCCCCGATCCCGAATCTGGTCTTACTTCAATTCTAGTGTGAATGACACTGCACTTATGGAACAATAAATGTTTTTCAAAAACTTCCACCGACATGAATTACATGGCCTCAGGCCAGGCCTCCTACGGAGGTCAATGTGGGACGATGGAGTGACCTGGTGGAGTGCCGGGCCTAGGAGGCCCGGCCTTTGTCGGCGTAAACGAAGGTGTGATTGATCCAGCAATAAAGGTTTTTCACAAACTCTCACCGACATGAATTACATGTCTCAGGCCAGACCTCGTACAGGTTTTGCATGTCCTCATGACAGGAGAACATGAGACATGAGAGTGAGGTCAGGTCACATGAGAGTAACCTGACCTGAGAATGACTGGTGAGGTCACTCTCAGGTCAAACTGCAGGACATGACAGGCTGTCAATCACACAGCAGTGATGAGCCTGAAGCTACAGGAAGCTGCCCATATATGGAGTGATGCACTGACCAATCACAGTGGAGAATTTCACAGCTGCACCGAGCGCGGACACTCTGACGGCAGAGTGAGCCAGAGAGGATTATATTCAAAGATTTTGCGAACAACTGCTCTTAATCTATACTTTTCGGGGGTGTATGTGGATAAAAATACCATAGTTTTGTAGGGATTTTTGTCCTCTTTAAGACGGTGTACGCTTGGAAGCAGTCGGAGGTAAACTTTGGACACCAGGGGGCGCTGTTTGGCGACAACGCCGGATATCTCCCATCAGGATTCAATGTAAAAATGTAGAATGAAAAAAATGTTACTGTGTCGCTTTAACTCATCATTCTGGGGACTTGTTGTGGAATTTTCCCCACATATGTTACATCCTCTTGTTCGGCAGGGTCTCGCGGTAGTGGCGATGCCCTCGGTTTGTGGCTGAGAGTCACGGTTTGCAAACAGTTAAGAGTAGTTCGGGGAGTTTAAAATCGTTGATTTTCGGCGAGAATTTTCCGTTTCCCCATGTTAATGGATGACAGGAGCCAAAAAGCCGATTAGGGGGTGGGGAGCTTGGACGGCTAATAAAAATTAAACTGGACTAGGTAAGAAAAATTCCCTCTAAATTATTGTAGTAAACAATCTCCTCTATTTTTGTATATCTCAATTTAACCGATACGACCTTCGCCCTATGATGGTTTAGATTTTCCGTTTCGGCCTTTTTTTGCCTTTTTTGGGTGAACACCTTACTTTGAAAGGCAAATAGTGGGCTTCCTGTTGGAGTTAGGTCAAAAGTTAGAGCGCGTGAGTCGTAGGGCTCGAGTAGACGAAGAAGTTTCGTATTCGCGACATTTCTCTACGACATTCCTACGGACCGTGGCGGGCGATTGCAATTTTCTAGGTGGCGCTAGAGAGCCATTTTTGGATTTTCTTGGAATGTTTTGACATGGTCACCGGCTCTATGCGATTTTTCACGAGCCTTCCAAATTTGGTGAGTTTTTGAGCGTGTCTAGGGGGTCAAATATGACCGTAACGGCGAAAAAAATATAATAATAATAATTAAAGCTGCAAGCAGCATTGGTCGGGACCTCGAGACTGCCCGTCGGGGGGGTGGCTATGAACGGTTAAAAAAATTTGCTTAAATATTAAAAAAAAAAAAAAAAAAATTTGTATGACTTTTATTTTGAAAAAACTGCATCAAAACCAGCTAATTAGCTAGTGATTTGTGATCGCAGCAACCCCATTAGGCTACCTACCAAATTTCGGCTCAATCAGACAATGTTTGCGACCATGCTAGCAGGCATGCTAAGCCGCAAGCTAGCCGAGCTGCCTGAAAATGTCTGTTAGGTACTCCCCAGATGGCCCCGATCCTGAATCTGGTCTTACTTCAATTGTAGTGTAAAAGACACAGCACTTATGGCACAATAAAGGTTTTTCAAAAACTTCCACCGACATGAATTATATGGCCTCAGGCCAGGCCTCCTACGGAGGTCCGTGTGGGACATGAGACTGACCTGGTGGAGTGCTGGGCCTAGGAGGCCCGGCCTTTGTCGGCGTGAACGAAGGTGTGAATGATGCAGCAATAAAGCTTTTTCACAAACTTCCACCGACATGAATTACATGTCTCAGGCCAGGTCTCATACAGGTTTTGCATGTCCTCATGACAGGAGAACATGAGACATGAGAGTGAGGTCAGGTCACATGAGAGTAACCTGACCTGAGAATGACTGGTGAGGTCACTCTCAGGTCAAACTGCAGGATATGACAGGCTGTCAATCACACAGCAGTGATGAGCCTGAAGCTACAGGAAGCTGCCCATATATGGAGTGATGCACTGACCAATCACAGTGGAGAATTTCACAGCTGCACCGAGCGCGGACACTCTGACGTCAGAGTGAGACAGGGAGGATTATATTCAAAGATTTTGCGAACAAGTGCTCTTAATCTATACTTATCGGGGGAGTATGTGGATAAAAATACCATCCTTTTGTAGGAATTTTTGTCCTCTTTAAGACGGTGTACGCTTGGAAGCAGTCGGAGGTAAACTTTGGACACCAAGGGGCGCTGTTTGGCAGGAACGGCAGATTTGGCTCCATCCGCTATAGTGTTAAGATTTCGGACGAGAAAAATGTTACTGTGTCGCTTTAACTCGTCATTCTGGGGACTTGTTTTGGAATTTTCCCCACATATGTTACATCCTCTTGTTCGGCAGGGTCTCGCGGGCGTGGCGATGCCCTCGGTTTGTGGCTGAGAGTCACGGTTTGCAAACAGTTAAGAGTAGTTCGGGGAGTTTAAAATCGTTGATTTTCGGCGAGAATTTTCCGTTTCCCCATGTTAATGGATGACAGGAGCCAAAAAGGCGATTAGGGGGTGGGGAGCTTGGACGGCTAATAAAAATTAAACTGGACTAGGTAAGAAAAATTCCCTCTAAATTATTGTAGTAAACAATCTCCTCTATTTTTGTATATCTCAATTTAACCGATACGACCTTCGCACTATGATGGTTTAGATTTTCCGTTTCGGCCTTTTTCTCCCTTTTTTGGCCGAACACCTTACTTTGAAAGGCAAATAGCCGGCTTCCTGTTGGAGTTAGGTCAAAAGTTAGAGCGCGTGAGTCTTAGGGCTCGAGTAGACGAAGAAGTTTCGTATTCGCGACATTTCTGTACGACATTCCTACGGACCGTGGCGGGCGATTGAATGTGTCTAGGTGGCGCTAGAGAGACATTTTTGGATTTTCTCAGAATTTTTTGACATGAGATTATGGAGTGCCACACTTTTGACGAGTCTCCCAAATTTGGTGAGTTTTTGAGCGTGTTTAGGGGGTCAAATTGAGGGATTTATGCGCGAAAGAA
This sequence comes from Blennius ocellaris, assembly GCF_963422515.1. Classification (NCBI taxonomy): domain Eukaryota; kingdom Metazoa; phylum Chordata; class Actinopteri; order Blenniiformes; family Blenniidae; genus Blennius; species Blennius ocellaris. The sequence goes on along the minus strand of NW_027662029.1, from coordinate 194,116 downwards.
AAACGAACAAATAATAATAAGAAACATTCGAAATACAATATAGAATTTCGCCACCAGGTAGTGGCCGACGCCCCCTTTGGGGGCGTCGGCCACTCTGAGGGGGTCAGGAGAGTTCTGGATGAGTGCGGGCCCTCCTTCGGAGGGCCCGCACTTTTGGCGACGACGAAATCCAAAAGAGACCTGCCGTTGGCTGGGCCTAGGGCCCACCCGTTGGCGAGGTCCCTAAAAACATTCGAAAAACAATATATAATTTCGCCACCAGGTAGTGGCCGACGCCCCCTTCGGGGGCGTCGGCCACTCTGGGAGGGTCAGGAGAGGGCCTGGATGAGTGCGGGCCCTCCTTCGGAGGGCCCGCACTTTTGGCGACGACGAAATCCAAAAGAGACCTGCCGTTGGCTGGGCTTAGGGCCCAGCCGTTGGCGAGGTCCCTAATTAAAGCTGCAAGCAGCATTGGTCGGGACCTCGAGATTGCCCGTCGGGGGGGTGGCTATGAACGGTTAATTAAAAAAAAGATTATTTAAGCAAAAAAAAAATAAAAAAAAAATTAGTACTTTTATTTTGAAAAAATGGCGTCGGAACCAGCTAACTAGCTAGTGATTTGTGACCGCAGCACCCCCATTAGGCCACCTACCAAATTTCAGCTCAATCGAACAATATTTACTAGCATGCTAACGGGCATGCTATGCCGCAAGCTAGCGGATACACCTGAAAATCTCAGTGTGGTACTCCCCAGGATGCCCCGATCCCAAATCTGGTCTTACTTCAATTCTAGTGTGAATGACGCTGCACTTATGGAACAATAAAGGTTTTTCAAAAACTTCCACCGACATGAATTATATGGCCTCAGGCCAGGCCTCCTACGGAGGTCAGTGTTTGACATGAGACTGACCTGGTGGAGTGCCGGGCCTAGGAGGCCCGGCCTTTGTCGGCGGTGTACGAAGGTGTGAATGACGCAGCACTTATGGAACAGGAAAGGTTTTTCAAAAACTTCCACCGACATGAATTTGAGGGCCTTTGTCAGTTGTGTACGGATTACAAAAGGAAGCTGGCATTGGCCAGGCCTGCGGCCTGGCCTTTCGTAAACTGTGGCTCAAGCCCATCGGGGTGGCCACGATACTCTAGACCAGTTAATGATCATTTTTTATCTTTAAAAAAAAATAGTATTTTTTTAATTACTTTTATTTTGAAAAAAACGGCTCAAAACCAGCTAATTATGTAGTGATTCATGACCGCAGCGGCCCCATTAGGCCACCTACCAAATTTCAGCTCAATCGGATAATGTTTGTTAAAATGCTAACTGGCATGCTAGGCCTATGAGATCCTGAAAATGTCACTGAGATGCTCCCCCTCCCCCTCCCCCGGTCCCCGGAGCAGGATTGCGCAATCCTGCTGTAGGATTTCACAGCAGGTGCACGTCACTTTGGCTCATTAAGTGTGAGAGCTAGAGTGGAAGAGAGTGAAGATGAATTCCAGAACTTTGCGAACAACTGCTCTGAATCCATAGTTATCGGGGGAGTATGTGGATAAAAATACCATACTTTTGTAGGAATTTTTATCCTCTTTCGGACTGTGTGGGTTTGGAAGCAGTCGAAGGTAAAATTTGGACACCAGGGGGCGCTGTTTGGCGACAACGCCGGATATCTCCCATCAGGATTCAATGTAAAAATGTAGAACGGAAAAAATGTTACTCTGTCGCTTTAACTCGTCATTCTGGGGACTTGTTTTGGAATTTTCCCCACATATGTTACATCCTCTTGTTCGGCAGGGTCTCGCGGTCGTGGCGATGCCCTCGGTTTGTGGCTGAGAGTCACGGTTTGCAAACAGTTAAGAGTAGTTTGGGGAGTTAAAAATCGTTGATTTTCGGGGAGAATTTTCCATCTCCCCATGTTAATGGATGACAGGAGCCAAAAAGGCGATTAGGGGGTGGGGAGCTTGGACGGCTAATAAAAATTAAACTGGACTAGGTAAGAAAAATTCCCTCTAAATATTTGTAGTAAACAATCTCCTCTATTTTTGTATATCTCAGTTTAACCGATACGATCTTCGCCCTATGATGGTTTAGATTTTCCGTTTCTGCCTTTTTTTGCCTTTTTTGGACGAACACCTTACTTTGAAAGGCAAATAGCGGCCTTCCTGTTGGAGTTAGGTCAAAAGTTAGAGCGCGTGAGTCGTAGGGCTCGAGTAGACGAAGAAGTTTCGTATTCGCGACATTTCTGTACGACATTCCTACGGACCGTGGTGGGCGATTAAAATCTTCTAGGTGGCGCTAGAGAGCCATTTTTGGACTTTTTGGGGATTTTTTTAAATAAACCTCGAATGGAGCGCAGACTTGACGAGTCTGCCAAATTTGGTGAGTTTTCGAGCGTGGTTAGGGGGTGAAAAATGAGGCTAAGCGCAAAAAAAAATATATAATTAAAGCTGCAAGCAGCATTGGTCGGGACCTCGAGACTGCCCGTCGGGGGGGTGGCTATGAACGGTTAATAAAAAATTATATTATTTAAGTAAAAAAAAAAAAAAAAAAAAAAATTTGACTTTTATTTTGAAAATGCTGGGTCAAAACCAGCTAATTAGCTAGTGGTTTGTGACCGCAGCGCTCCCATTAGGCCACCTACCAAATTTCAGCTCAATCGGACAATGTTTGGTAGCATGCTAATGTGCATGCTATGCCGCAAGCTAGCGGATACACCTGAAAAGCTCAGTGTGGTACTCCCCAGGTTGCCCCGATCCCAAATCTGGTCTTACTTCAATTCTAGTGTGAATGACACTGCACTTATGGAACAATAAAGGTTTTTCAAAAACTTCCACCGACATGAATTATATGGCCTCAGGCCAGGCCTCCTACGGAGGTCAGTGTGTGACATGAGACTGACCTGGTGGAGTGCCGGGCCTAGGAGGCCCGGCCTTTGTCGGCGGTGTACGAAGGTGTGAATGACGCAGCACTTATGGAACAGGAAAGGTTTTTCAAAAACTTCCACCGACATGAATGTGAGGGCCTTTGTCAGTTGTGTACGGATTACAAAAGGAAGCTGGCATTGGCCAGGCCTGCGGCCTGGCCTTTCGTAAACTGTGGCCAAGCCCGTCGGGGTGGCCACGATACTCTAGACCAGTTAATGATCATTTTTTATCTTTTAAAAAAAATAGTATTTTTTTAATTACTTTTATTTTGAAAAAAACGGCTGAAAACCAGCTAATTATGTAGTGATTCATGACCGCAGCGGCCCCATTAGGCCACCTACCAAATTTCAGCTCAATCGGATAATGTTTCTTAGAATGCTAACGGGCTTGCTAGGCCTATGAGATCCTGAAAATGTCACTGAGATGCTCCCCCTCCCCCTCCCCCTCCCCCGGTCCCCGGAGCAGGATTGCGCAATCCTGCTGTAGATTTTCACAGCAGGTGCACGTCACTTTGATCATTAAGTGTGAGAGCTAGAGTGGGAGAGATATTTTCATAATTCCAAGATGTCGCAAACAACTGCTCTGAATCCATAGTTATCGGGGGAGTATGTGGATAAAAATACCATACTTTTGTAGGAATTTTTGTCCTCTTTCAGACGGTGTGGGTGTGGAAGCAGTCAGAGGTAAACTGTGGACACCAGGGGGCGCTGTTTGGCACTAACGGCAGATTGGGCTCCATCCGCTACAGTATTAAATTCTGGGGCGAAAAGAATGTTACTCTATCACTTTAACTCGTCATTCTGGGGACTTGTTTTGGAATTTTCCCCACATATGTTACATCCTCTTGTTCGGCAGGGTCTCGTGGGCGTGGCGATGCCCTCGGTTTGTGGCTGAGAGTCACGGTTTGCAAACAGTTAAGAGTAGTTCGGGGAGTTTAAAATCGTTGATTTTGTGGGAGAATTTTCAGTTTCCCCATGTTAATGGATGACAGGAGCCAAAAAGGCGATTAGGGGGTGGGGAGCTTGGACGGCTAATAAAAAATAAACTGGACTAGGTAAGAAAATTTCCCTCTAGAGTTCAGTAGTAAACAATCTCCTCTATTTTTGTATATCTCAATTTAACCGATGCGACCTTCGCCCTATGAGGAGTTAACTTTTCCGTTTCTGCCTTTTTTTCCCTTTTTTGGGCGAACACCTTACTTTGAAAGGCAAATAGCGGCCTTCCTGTTGGAGTTAGGTCAAAAGTTAGAGCGCGTGAGTCGTAGGGGTCGAGTAGACGAAGATGTTTCGTATTCGCTGTTTTTCTCTACGACATTCCTACGGACCGTGGCGGGTGATTGCAATTTTCTAGGTGGCGCTAGAGAGCCATTTTTGGATTTTTTGGGAATTTTTTGACGTGAGATTGTGGAATGCCACACTTTTGACGAGTCTCCCAAATTTGGTGAGTTTTTGAGCGTGTTTAGGGGGTTCGGAGGGCCCGCACTTTTGGCGACGACGAAATCCAAAAGAGACCTGCCGTTGGCTGGGCCTAGGGCCCAGCCGTTGGCGAGGTCCCTAATAATAAACATTAGAAAAACAATATATAATTTCGCCACCAGGTAGTGGCCGACGCCCCCTTCGGGGGCGTCGGCCACTCTGGGAGGGTCAGGAGAGGGCCTGGATGAGTGCGGGCCCTCCTTCGGAGGGCCCGCACTTTTGGCGACGACGAAATCCAAAAGAGACCTGCCGTTGGCTGGGCCTAGGGCCCAGCCGTTGGCGAGGTCCCTAATTAAAGCTGCAAGCAGCATTGGTCGGGACCTCGAGATTGCCCGTCGGGGGGGTGGCTATGAACGGTTCAAAATATTTCCTTAAATAATAATAAAAAAAAAAAAAAAAATTCATGACTTTTATTTTGAAAAAACTGCGTCAAAACCAGCTAATTAGCTAGTGATTTGTGATCGCAGCAACTCCATTAGGCTACCTACCAAATTTCGGCTCAATCAGACAATGTTTGCTCGCATGCTAACAGGCATGCTAAGCCGCAAGCTAGCCGAGCTGCCTGAAAATGTCTGTTGGGTGCTCCCCAGATGGCCCCGATCCCAAATATGGTCTTACTTCAATTCTAGTGTGAATGACACTGCACTTATGGAACAATAAAGGTTTTTCAAAAACTTCCACCGACATGAATTATATGGCCTCAGGCCAGGCCTCCTACGGAGGTCAGTGTGGGACATGAGACTGACCTGGTGGAGTGCCGGGCCTAGGAGGCCCGGCCTTTGTCGGCGTGAACGAAGGTGTGAATGATGCAATAAAGGTTTTTCACAAACTTTCACCGACATGAATTACATGTCTCAGGCCAGACCTCGTACAGGTTTTGCATGTCCTCATGACAGGAGAACATGAGACATGAGAGTGAGGTCAGGTCACATGAGAGTAACCTGACCTGAGAATGACTGCTGAGGTCACTCTCAGGTCAAACTGCAGGATATGACAGGCTGTCAATCACACAGCAGTGATGAGCCTGAAGCTACAGGAAGCTGCCCATATATGGAGTGATGCACTGACCAATCACAGTGGAGAATTTCACAGCTGCACCGAGCGCGGACACTCTGACGGCAGAGTGAGCCAGAGAGGATTATATTCAAAGATTTTGCGAACAACTGCTCTTAATCTATACTTATCGGGGGAGTATGTGGATAAAAATACCATACTTTTGTAGGGATTTTTGTTCTCTTTCAGAATGTGTGGGTTTGGAAGCAGTCGGAGGTAAACTTTGGACACCAGGGTGCGCTGTTTGGCGACAACGCCGGATATCTCTCATCAGGATTCAATGTAAAAATGTAGAATGAAAAAAATGTTACTGTGTCGCTTTAACTCATCATTCTGGGGACTTGTTGTGGAATTTTCCCCACATATGTTACATCCTCTTGTTCGGCAGGGTCTCGCGGTAGTGGCGATGCCCTCGGTTTGTGGCTGAGAGTCACGGTTTGCAAACAGTTAAGAGTAGTTCGGGGAGTTTTAAATCGTTGATTTTCGGCGAGAATTTTCCGTCTCCCCATGTTAATGGATGACAGGAGCGAAATTGCCGATTAGGGGGTGGGGAGCTTGGACGGCTAATAAAAATTAAACTGGACTAGGTAAGAAAAATTCCCTCTAAATATTTGTAGTAAACAATCTCCTCTATTTTTGTATATCTCAATTTAACCGATACGACCTTCGCCCTATGATGGTTTAGATTTTCCGTTTCGGCCTTTTTTTGCCTTTTTTGGGTGAACACCTTACTTTGAAAGGCAAATAGCGGCCTTTCTATTGGAGTTAGGTCAAAAGTTAGAGCGCGTGAGTCGTAGGGCTCGAGTAGACGAAGAAGTTTCGTATTCGCGACATTTCTCTACGACATTCCTACGGACCGTGGTGGGCGATTGCAATTTTCTAGGTGGCGCTAGAGAGCCATTTTTGGACTTTCCTGGAATGTTTTGACATGGTCACCAGCTCTATGCGATTTTTTACGAGTCTTCCAAATTTGGTGAGTTTTTGAGCGTGGCTAGGGGGTCAAATATGAGCGCAACGGAGAAAAAAAACGAACAAAGAATAATAATAATTAAAGCTGCAAGCAGCATTGGTCGGGACCTCGAGACTGCCCGTCGGGGGGGTGGCTATCAACGGTTAATTAAAAAAATATTATTTAAGCAAAAAAAAAAAAAAAAAAAAATTGTACTTTTATTTTGAAAAAACGGCGTCGGAACCAGCTAATTAGCTAGTGATTTGTGACCGCAGCACCCCCATTAGGCCACCTACCAAATTTCAGCTCAATCGAACAATGTTTACTAGCATGCTAACGGGCATGCTATGCCGCAAGCTAGCGGATGCACCTGAAAATCTCAGTGTGGTACTCCCCAGGTTGCCCCGATCCCAAATCTGGTCTTACTTCAATTCTAGTGTGAATGACACTGCACTTATGGAACAATAAAGGTTTTTCAAAAACTTCCACCGACATGAATTATATGGGCTCAGGCCAGGCCTCCTACGGAGGTCAGTGTGTGACATGAGACTGACCTGGTGGAGTGCCGGGCCTAGGAGGCCCGGCCTTTGTCGGTGGTGTACGGAGGTGTGAATGACGCAGCACTTATGGAACAGGAAAGGTTTTTCAAAAACTTCCACCGACATGAATGTGAGGGCCTTTGTCAGTTGTGTACGGATTACAAAAGGAAGCTGGCATTGGCCAGGCCTGCGGCCTGGCCTTTCGTAAACTGTGGCTCAAGCCCGTCGGGGTGGCCACGATACTCTAGACCAGTTAATGATCATTTTTTATCTTTTTAAAAAAATAGTATTTTTTTAATTACTTTTATTTTGAAAAAAACGGCTGAAAACCAGCTAATTATGTAGTGATTCATGACCGCAGCGGCCCCATTAGGCCACCTACCAAATTTCAGCTCAATCGGATAATGTTTGTTAAAATGCTAACTGGCATGCTAGGCCTATGAGATCCTGAAAATGTCACTGAGATGCTCCCCCTCCCCCTCCCCCGGTCCCCGGAGCAGGATTGCGCAATCCTGCTGTAGATTTTCACAGCAGGTGCACGTCACTTTGGCTCATTAAGTGTCAGAGCTAGAGTGGAAGAGAGTGAAGATGAATTCCAGAACTTTGCGAACAACTGCTCTGAATCCATAGTTATCGGGGGAGTATGTGGATAAAAATACCATACTTTTGTAGGAATTTTTATCCTCTTTCGGACTGTGTGGGTTCGGAAGCAGTCGAAAGTAAAATTTGGACACCAGGGGGCGCTGTTTGGCGACAACGCCGGATATCTCCCATCAGGATTCAATGTAAAAATGTAGAACGGAAAAAATGTTACTCTGTCGCTTTAACTCGTCATTCTGGGGACTTGTTTTGGAATTTTCCCCACATATGTTACATCCTCTTGTTCGGCAGGGTCTCGCGGTCGTGGCGATGCCCTCGGTTTGTGGCTGAGAGTCACGGTTTGCAAACAGTTAAGAGTAGTTCAGGGAGTTTAAAATCGTTGATTTTCGGGGAGAATTTTCCATCTCCCCATGTTAATGGATGACAGGAGCCAAAAAGGCGATTAGGGGGTGGGGAGCTTGGACGGCTAATAAAAATTAAACTGGACTAGGTAAGAAAAATTCCCTCTAAATATTTGTAGTAAACAATCTCCTCTATTTTTGTATATCTCAGTTTAACCGATACGATCTTCGCCCTATGATGGTTTAGATTTTCCGTTTCTGCCTTTTTTTGCCTTTTTTGGGCGAACACCTTACTTTGAAAGGCAAATAGCGGCCTTCCTGTTGGAGTTAGGTCAAAAGTTAGAGCGCGTGAGTCGTAGGGCTCGAGTAGACGAAGAAGTTTCGTATTCGCGACATTTCTGTACGACATTCCTACGGACCGTGGTGGGCGATTAAAATCTTCTAGGTGGCGCTAGAGAGCCATTTTTGGACTTTTTGGGGATTTTTTTAAATAAACCTCGAATGGAGCGCAGACTTGACGAGTCTGCCAAATTTGGTGAGTTTTCGAGCGTGGTTAGGGGGTGAAAAATGAGGCTAAGCGCAAAAAAAAATATATAATAATAAACATTAGAAAAACAATATATAATTTCGCCACCAGGTAGTGGCCGACGCCCCCTTCGGGGGCGTCGGCCACTCTGGGAGGGTCAGGAGAGGGCCTGGATGAGTGCGGGCCCTCCTTCGGAGGGCCCGCACTTTTGGCGACGACGAAATCCAAAAGAGACCTGCCGTTGGCATGGGCCTAGGGCCCATGCCGTTGGCGAGGTCCCTAATTAAAGCTGCAAGCAGCATTGGTCGGGACCTCGAGATTGCCCGTCGGGGGGGTGGCTATGAACGGTTCAAAATATTTGCTTAAATATAAATAAAAAAAAAAAAAAATTTTGTATGACTTTTATTTTGAAAAAACTGCGTCAAAATCAGCTAATTAGCTAGTGATTTGTGATCGCGGCAACCCCATTAGGCTACCTACCAAATTTCGGCTCAATCCGACAATGTTTGCTCGCATGGTAACAGGCATGCTAAGCCGCAAGCTAGCCGAGCTGCCTGAAAATGTCTCTTGGGTACTCCCCAGATGGCCCCGATCCTGAATGTGGTCTTACTTCAATTCTAGTGTAAAAGACACAGCACTTATGGCACAATAACGGTTTATCAAAAACTTCCACCGACATGAATTATATGGCCTCAGGCCAGGCCTCCTACGGAGGTCAGTGTGGGACATGAGAGTGACCTGGTGGAGTGCCGGGCCTAGGAGGCCCGGCTTTGTCGGCGGTGTACAAATTACAAAAGAGAGCTGCCGTTGGCCAGGCCTGCGGCCTGGCCTTTCGTAAACTGTGGCTCAAGCCCGTTGGGGTGGCCACGATCCTCTAGACCAGTTAATGATCATTTTTTAAGCGTTTAAAAAACAGTACTTTTTTAATTAGTTTTATTTTGAAAAAAACGGCCTCAAAACCAGCTAATTATGTAGTGATTCATGACCGCAGCGGCCCCATTAGGCCACCTACCAAATTTCAGCTCAATCGGATAATGTTTGTTAAAATGCTAACGGACATGCTAGGCCTATGTGATCCTGAAAATGTCACTGAGATGCTCCCCCTCCCCCTCCCCCGGTCCCCGGAGCAGGATTGCGCAATCCTGTTGTAGATTTTCACAGCAGCTGCACGTCACTTTGATCGTTAACTGAGAGACCTAGAGTGTGAGAGAGTGAAGATGAATTCCAGAACTTTGCGAACAACTGCTGTGAATCCATAGTTATCGGGGGAGTATGTGGATAAAAATACCATACTTTTGTAGGAATTTTTGTCCTCTTTAATACTGTGTGGGTGTGGAAGCAGTCAGAGGTAAACTGTGGACACCAGGGGGCGCTGTTTGGCAGGAACGGCAGATTTGGCTCCATCCGCTATAGTGTTAAGATTTCTGACGAGAAAAATGTTACTGTGTCGCTTTAACTCGTCATTCTGGGGACTTGTTTTGGAATTTTCCCCACATATGTTACATCCTCTTGTTCGGCAGGGTCTCGCGGGCATGGCGATGCCCTCGGTTTGTGGCTGAGAGTCACGGTTTGCAAACAGTTAAGAGTAGTTCGGGGAGTTTAAAATCGTGGATTTTGGGGGAGAAATTTCCGTCTCCCCATGTTAATGGATGACAGGAGCCAAAAAGGCGATTAGGGGGTGGGGAGCTTTGACGGCTAATAAAAATTAAACTGGACTAGGTAAGAAAAATTCCCTCTAAATTATTGTAGTAAACAATCTCCTCTATTTTTGTATATCTCAATTTAACCGATACGACCTTCGCCCTATGATGGTTTAGATTTTCCGTTTCGGCCTTTTTCTCCCTTTTTTGGGCGAACACCTTACTTTGAAAGGCAAATAGCCGGCTTCCTGTTGGAGTTAGGTCAAAAGTTAGAGCGCGTGAGTCGTAGGGCTCGAGTAGACGAAGAAGTTTCGTATTCGCGACATTTATGTACGACATTCCTACGGACCGTGGCGGGCGATTGCAATTTTCTAGGTGGCGCTAGAGAGCCATTTTTGGATTTTCATGGAATGTTTTGACATGGTCACCGGCTCTATGCGATTTTTCACGAGCCATCCAAATTTGGTGAGTTTTTGAGCGTGTTTAGGGGGTCAAATATGAGCGTAATGGAGAAAAAAAATAAATATAGTATTAAAGCTGCAAGCAGCATTGGTCGGGACCTCGAGATTGCCCGTCGGGGGGGTGGCTATGAACGGTTCAAAATATTTGCTTAAATATAAAAAAAAAAAAAAAAAATTTTTTTACGACTTTTATTTTGAAAAAACTGCGTCAAAACCAGCTAATTAGCTAGTGATTTGTGATCGCAGCACCCCCATTAGGCTACCTACCAAATTTCGGCTCAATCGGACAATGTTTGCTCGCATGCTAACAGGTGTGCTAAACCGCAAGCTAGCCGAGCTGCCTGAAAATGTCTGTTGGGTACTCCCCAGATGGCCCCGATCCTGAATCTGGTCTTACTTCAATTCTAGTGTAAAAGACACAGCACTTATGGCACAATAAAGGTTTTTCAAAAACTTCCACCGACATGAATTATATGGCCTCAGGCCAGGCCTCCTATGGAGGTCAGTGTGTGACAAGAGACTGACCTGGTGGAGTGCCGGGCCTAGGAGGCCCGGCCTTTGTCGGCGGTGCGCGAAGGTGTGAATGATGCAATAAAGGTTTTTCACAAACTTCCACCGACTTCCATCGTACAAAGGTCAGTGTGGGACGATGGAGTGACCTGGTGGAGTGCCGGGCCTAGGAGGCCCGGCCTTTGTCGGCGTGAACGAAGGTGTGAATGATGCAACAATAAAGGTTTTTCACAAACTTTCACCGACATGAATTACATGTCTCAGGCCAGACCTCGTACAGGTTTTGCATGTCCTCATGACAGGAGAACATGAGACACGAGAGTGAGGTCAGGTCACATGAGAGTAACCTGACCTGAGAATGACTGCTGAGGTCACTCTCAGGTCAAACTGCAGGATATGACAGGCTGTCAATCACACAGCAGTGATGAGCCTGAAGCTACAGGAAGCTGCCCATATATGGAGTGATGCACTGACCAATCACAGTGGAGAATTTCACAGCTGCGCCGAGCGCGGACACTCTGACGTCAGAGTGAGCCAGAGAGGATTATATTAGAAGATTTTGCGAACAACTGCTCTTAATCTATACTTATCGGGGGAGTATGTGGATAAAAATACCATACTTTTGTAGGAATTTTTGTCGTCTTTGATACTGTGTGGGTTTGGAAGCAGTCAGAGGTAAACTTTGGACACCAGGGGGCGCTGTTTGGCGACAACGCCGGATATCTCCCATCAGGATTCAATGTAAAAATGTAGAATGAAAAAAATGTTACTGTGTCGCTTTAACTCATCATTCTGGGGACTTGTTGTGGAATTTTCCCCACATATGTTACATCCTCTTGTTCGGCAGGGTCTCGTGTACGTGGCGATGCCCTCGGTTTGTGGCTGAGAGTCACGGTTTGCAAACAGTTAAGAGTAGTTCGGGGAGTTTTAAATCGTTGATTTTCGGCGAGAATTTTCGGTTTCCCCATGTTAATGGATGACAGGAGCCAAAAAGGCGTTTAGGGGGTGGGGAGCTTGGACGGCTAATAAAAATTAAACTGGACTAGGTAAGAAAATTTCCCTCTAGAGTTCAGTAGTAAACAATCTCCTTTATTTTTGTATATCTCAATTTAACCGATGCGACCTTCGCCCTATGATGGTTTAGATTTTCCGTTTCTGCCTTTTTCTCCCTTTTTTGGGCGAACACCTTACTTTGAAAGGCAAATACCGGCCTTCCTGTTGGAGTTAGGTCAAAAGTTAGAGCGCGTGCGTCGTAGGGCTCGAGTAGACGAACAAATTTCGTATTTGCGACATTTCTCTACGACATTCCTACGGACCGTGGCGGGCGATTAAAAGTGTCTAGGTGGCGCTAGAGAGCCATTTTTGGACTTTGTGGGGATTTTTTTTTATTTTATAAAATTTTTCGCCACATCTGACGATACTGCCAAATTTGGTGAGTTTTTGAGCGTGTTTAGGGGGTCAAATTTGAGGCGATAGCCGCGTCAGGAGTCCCAAAAAATAATTAAAGCTGCAAGCAGCATTGGTCGGGACCTCGAGATTGCCCGTCGGGGGGGTGGCTATGAACGGTTAATAAAAAAATATCTTATTTAAGTAAAAAAAAAAAAAAAAAAAAAAAAAAGACTTTTATTTTGAAAAAACTGCGTCAAAACCAGCTAATTAGCTAGTGATTTGTGATCGCAGCAACCCCATTAGGCTACCTACCAAATTTCGGCTCAATCAGACAATGTTTCCTCGCATGCTAACAGGCATGCTAAGCCGCAAGCTAGCCGAGCTGCCTAAAAATGTCTGTTGGGTTCTCCCCAGATGGCCCCGATCCTGAATCTGGTCTTACTTCAATTCTAGTGTAAAAGACACAGCACTTATGGCACAATAAAGGTTTTTCAAAAACTTCCACCGACATGAATTTGAGGGCCTTTGTCAGTTGTGTACGGATTACAAAAGGAACCTGGCCTTTAACAAACTGCTGCATAAGCCAGCAGGTCAGCCCATAGAGCAGCACTGTAATGTCCCTGGCTCTCCATGCTGTCAATCACACAGCAGTGATGAGCCTGAAGCTACAGGAAGCTGCCCATATATGGAGTGATGCACTGACCAATCACAGTGGAGAATTTCACAGCTGCACCGAGCGCGGACACTCTGACGGCAGAGTGAGCCAGAGAGGATTATATTAGAAGATTTTGCGAACAACTGCTCTTAATCTATACTTATCGGGGGAGTATGTGGATAAAAATACCATACTTTTGTAGGAATTTTTGTCCTCTTTAATAGTGTGTGGGTTTGGAAGCAGTCAGAGGTAAACTTTGGACACCAGGGGGCGCTGTTTGGCAGGAACGGCAGATTTGGCTCCATCCGCTATAGTGTTAAGATTTCGGACGAGAAAAATTTTACTGTGTCGCTTTAACTCGTCATTCTGGGGACTTGTTTTGGAATTTTCCCCACATATGTTACATCCTCTTGTTCGGCAGGGTCTCGTGTACGTGGCGATGCCCTCGGTTTGTGGCTGAGAGTCACGGTTTGCAAACAGTTAAGAGTAGTTCGGGGAGTTGTAAATCGTTGATTTTCGGCGAGAATTTTCCGTTTCCCCATGTTAATGGATGACAGGAGCCAAAATGCCGATTAGGGGGTGGGGAGCTTGGACGGCTAATAAAAATTAAACTGGACTAGGTAAGAAAATTTCCCTCTAGAGTTCAGTAGTAAACAATCTCCTCTATTTTTGTATATCTCAATTTAACCGATGCGACCTTCGCCCTATGAGGAGTTAAATTTTCCGTTTCTGCCTTTTTTTCCCTTTTTTGGGCGAATACCTTACATTGAAAGGCAAATAGCCGGCTTCCTGTTGGAGTTAGGTCAAAAGTTAGAGCGCGTGAGTCGTAGGGGTCGAGTAGACGAAGAAGTTTCGTATTCGCTGTTTTTCTCTACGACATTCTTACGGACCGTGGCGGGTCATTGCAATTTTCTAGGTGGCGCTAGAGAGCCATTTTTGGATTTTTGGGGAATTTTTTGACGTGAGATTGTGCAGTGCCACACTTTTGACGAGTCTCCCAAATTTGGTGAGTTTTTGAGCGTGTTTAGGGGGTTCGGAGGGCCCGCACTTTTGGCGACGACGAAATCCAAAAGAGACCTGCCGTTGGCTGGGCCTAGGGCCCACCCGTTGGCGAGGTCCCTAATAATAAAAAACATTCGAAAAACAATATACAATTTCGCCACCACGTCAGAGTGGCCGGGACCCCCTTCGGGGGCCCCGGCCACTCTGACAGGGTCATGAGAGTGTCCGAATGAGTGCGGGGCCTCCTGCGGAGGCCCCGCACTCATTCGGCGACGACGAATTCCAAAAGAGACCTGCCGTTGGCATGGGCCTAGGGCCCATGCCGTTGGCGAGGTCCCTAATTAAAGCTGCAAGCAGCATTGGTCGGGACCTCGAGACTGCCCGTCGGGGGGGTGGCTATGAACGGTTAATAAAAAAAAAAATTATTTAAGCAAAAAAAAAAAAAAAAAAAATTAGGACTTTTATTTTGAAAAAACGGAGTCGGAACCAGCTAATTAGCTAGTGATTTGTGACCGCAGCACCCCCATTAAGCCACCTACCAAATTTCAGCTCAATCGAACAATGTTTACTAGCATGCTAACGGGCATGCTATGCCGCAAGCTAGCGGATACACCTGAAAATCTCAGTGTGCTACTCCCCAGGTTGCCCCGATCCTGAATCTGGTCTTACTTCAATTCTAGTGTGAATGACACTGCACTTATGGAACAATAAAGGTTTTTCAAAAACTTCCACCGACATGAATTATATGGCCTCAGGCCAGGCCTCCTACGGAGGTCAGTGTGTGACATGAGAGTGACCTGGTGGAGTGCCGGGCCTAGGAGGCCCGGCCTTTGTCGGCGTGAACGAAGGTGTGAATGATGCAGCAATAAAGCTTTTTCAAAAACTTCCACCGACTTCCATCGTACAAAGGTCAGTGTGGGACGATGGAGTGACCTGGTGGAGTGCCGGGCCTAGGAGGCCCGGCCTTTGTCGGCGTGAACGAAGGTGTGAATGATGCAGCAATAAAGCTTTTTCAAAAACTTCCACCGACTTCCATCGTACAAAGGTCAGTGTGGGACGATGGAGTGACCTGGTGGAGTGCCGGGCCTAGGAGGCCCGGCCTTTGTCGGCGTGAACGAAGGTGTGAATGATGCATCAATGAAGGTTTTTCACAAACTTCCACCGACATGAATTACATGTCTCAGGCCAGGTCTCATACAGGTTTTGCATGTCCTCATGACAGGAGAACATGAGACATGAGAGTGAGGTCAGGTCACATGAGAGTAACCTGACCTGAGAATGACTGGTGAGGTCACTCTCAGGTCAAACTGCAGGACATGACAGGCTGTCAATCACACAGCAGTGATGAGCCTGAAGCTACAGGAAGCTGCCCATATATGGAGTGATGCACTGACCAATCACAGTGGAGAATTTCACAGCTGCACCGAGCGCGGACACTCTGACGGCAGAGTGAGCCAGAGAGGATTATATTCAAAGATTTTGCGAACAACTGCTCTTAATCTATACTTATCGGGGGTGTATGTGGATAAAAATACCATACTTTTGTAGGGATTTTTGTCCTCTTTCAGAATGTATGGGTTTGGAAGCAGTCGGAGGTAAACTTTGGACACCAGGGTGCGCTGTTTGGCGACAACGCCAGATATCTCCCATCAGGATTCAATGTAAAAATGTAGAACGAAGAAAATGTTACTGTGTCGCTTTAACTCGTCATTCTGGGGACTTGTTTTGGAATTTTCCCCACATATGTTACATCCTCTTGTTCGGCAGGGTCTCGCGGTAGTGGCGATGCCCTCGGTTTGTGGCTGAGAGTCACGGTTTGCAAACAGTTAAGAGTAGTTCGGGGAGTTTTAAATCGTTGATTTTCGGCGAGAATTTTCGGTTTCCCCATGTTAATGGATGACAGGAGCCAAAAAGGCGTTTAGGGGGTGGGGAGCTTGGACGGCTAATAAAAATTAAACTGGACTAGGTAAGAAAAATTCCCTCTAAATATTTGTAGTAAACAATCTCCTCTATTTTTGTATATCTCAATTTAAGCGATACGACCTTCGCCCTATGATGGTTTAGATTTTCCGTTTCGGCCTTTTTTTTGCCTTTTTTGGGTGAACACCTTACTTTGAAAGGCAAATAGCGGCCTTCCTGTTGGAGTTAGGTCAAAAGTTAGAGCGCGTGAGTCGTAGGGCTCGAGTAGACGAACAAATTTCGTATTCGCGACATTTCTGTACGACATTCCTGCGGACCGTGGCGGGCGATTGCAATTTTGTAGGTGGCGCTAGAGAGCCATTTTGTGAGTTTTTGGGGATTTTTTTAGATTTTATTAAATTTTTCGCCAGTTTTGACGAGTGTGCCAAATTTGGTGAGTTTTTGAGCGTGTTTAGGGGGTCAAATTTGAGGCGATTGACACGTAAGGAGTCCCAAAAAATAATTAAAGCTGCAAGCAGCATTGGTCGGGACCTCGAGATTGCCCGTCGGGGGGGTGGCTATGAACGGTTCAAAATATTTTCTTAAATATTAAAAAAAAAAAAAAAAAAATGTTTGTATGCGTTTTATTTTGAAAAAACTGCGTCAAAATCAGCTAA
Source organism: Blennius ocellaris (assembly GCF_963422515.1). Classification (NCBI taxonomy): domain Eukaryota; kingdom Metazoa; phylum Chordata; class Actinopteri; order Blenniiformes; family Blenniidae; genus Blennius; species Blennius ocellaris. The sequence continues at coordinate 177,505 of NW_027662029.1, read as the reverse complement.
TTAGCTAGTGATTTGTGATCGCGGCAACCCCATTAGGCTACCTACCAAATTTCGGCTCGATCCGACAATGTTTGCTCGCATGCTAACAGGCATGCTAAGCCGCAAGCTAGCCGAGCTGCCTGAAAATGTCTCTTGGGTACTCCCCAGATGGCCCCGATCCTGAATGTGGTCTTACTTCAATTCTAGTGTAAAAGACACAGCACTTATTGCACAATAACGGTTTTTCACAAACTTCCACCGACATGAATTTGAGGGCCTTTGGCCAGGCCTCCTACAGAGGTCAGTGTGGGATGATAGAGTGACCTGGTGGAGTGCCGGGCCAAGGAGGCCCGGCTTTGTCGGTGGTGTAGAAATTACAAAAGAGAGCTGGCGTTGGCCAGGCCTGTGGCCTGGCCTTTCGTAAACTGTGGCCAAGCCCGTCGGGGTGGCCACGATCCTCTAGACCAGTTAATGATCATTGTTTAACTTAAAAAAAAACAGTATTTTTTTAATTACTTTTTTTTTTTTTTAAACGGCCTCAAAACCAGCTAATTATGTAGTGATTCCTGACCGCAGCGGCCTCATTAGGCCACCTACCAAATTTCAGCTCAATCGGATAATGTTTCTTAGAATGCTAACGGGCTTGCTAGGCCTATGAGATTCTGAAAATGTCACTGAGATGCTCCCCCTCCCCCTCCCCCGGTCCCCGGAGCAGGATTGCGCAATCCTGCTGTAGATTTTCACAGCAGGTGCACGTCACTTTGATCATTAAGTGTGACAGCTAGAGTGGGAGAGATATTTTCATAATTCCAAGATGTCGCAAACAACTGCTCTGAATCCATAGTTATCGGGGGAGTATGTGGATAAAAATACCATACTTTTGTAGGAATTTTTTTCCTCTTTCAGAATGTGTGGGTTTGGAAGCAGTCAGAGGTAAACTTTGGACACCAGGGGGCGCTGTTTGGCGACAACGCCGGATATCTCCCATCAGGATTCAATGTAAAAATGTAGAACGAAAAAAATGTTACTCTGTCGCTTTAACTCGTCATTCTGGGGACTTGTTTTGGAATTTTCCCCACATATGTTACATCCTCTTGTTCGGCAGGGTCTCGCGGGCATGGCGATGCCCTCGGTTTGTGGCTGAGAGTCACGGTTTGCAAACAGTTAAGAGTAGTTCGGGGAGTTTAAAATCGTTGATTTTGGGGGAGAATTTTCGGTTTCCCCATGTTAATGGATGACAGGAGCCAAAAAGGCGATTAGGGGGTGGGGAGCTTGGACGGCTAATAAAAATTAAACTGGACTAGGTAAGAAAAATTCCCTCTAAATTATTGTAGTAAACAATCTCCTCTATTTTTGTATATCTCAATTTAACCGATACGACCTTCGCCCTATGATGGTTTAGATTTTCCGTTTCGGCCTTTTTTTGCCTTTTTTGGGTGAACACCTTACTTTGAAAGGCAAATAGCGGCCTTCCTGTTGGAGTTAGGTCAAAAGTTAGAGCGCGTGAGTCGTAGGGCTCGAGTAGACGAACAAATTTCGTATTCGCGACATTTCTCTACGACATTCCTACGGACCGTGGCGGGCGATTGCAATTTTCTAGGTGGCGCTAGAGAGCCATTTTTGGATTTTCATGGAATGTTTTGACATGGTCACCGGCTCACCGTGATTTGTCACGAGCCTGCCAAATTTGGTGAGTTTTTGAGCGTGGCTAGGGGGTCAAATATGAGCGCAAAAGAGAAAAAAAACGAACAAATAATAATAAACATTCGAAATACAATATATAATTTCGCCACCAGGTAGTGGCCGCGCCCCCTTCGGGGGCGCGGCCACTCTGAGGGGGTCAGGAGAGTTCTGGATGAGTGTGGGGCCTCCTGCGGAGGCCCCACACTTTTGGCGACGACGAAATCCAAAAGAGACCTGCCGTTGGCTGGGCCTAGGGCCCACCCGTTGGCGAGGTCCCTAATTAAAGCTGCAAGCAGCATTGGTCGGGACCTCGAGATTGCCCGTCGGGGGGGTGGCTATGAACGGTTCAAAATATTTCCTTAAATAATAATAAAAAAAAAAAAAAAAATTCATGACTTTTATTTTGAAAAAACTGCATCAAAACCAGCTAATTAGCTAGTGATTTGTGATCGCAGCAACTCGATTAGGCTACCTACCAAATTTCGGCTCAATCAGACAATGTTTCCTTGCATGCTAACAGGCATGCTAAGCCGCAAGCTAGCCGAGCTGCCTGAAAATGTCTGTTGGGTGCTCCCCAGATGGCCCCGATCCCAAATCTGGTCTTACTTCAATTCTAGTGTGAATGACACTGCACTTATGGCACAATAAAGGTTTTTCAAAAACTTCCACCGACATGAATTATATGGCCTCAGGCCAGGCCTCCTACGGAGGTCAGTGTGGGACATGAGACTGACCTGGTGGAGTGCCGGGCCTAGGAGGCCCGGCCTTTGTCGGCGTGAACGAAGGTGTGAATGATGCAATAAAGGTTTTTCACAAACTTTCACCGACATGAATTACATGTCTCAGGCCAGGTCTCATACAGGTTTTGCATGTCCTCATGACAGGAGAACATGAGACATGAGAGTGAGGTCAGGTCACATGAGAGTAACCTGACCTGAGAATGACTGCTGAGGTCACTCTCAGGTCAAACTGCAGGATATGACAGGCTGTCAATCACACAGCAGTGATGAGCCTGAAGCTACAGGAAGCTGCCCATATATGGAGTGATGCACTGACCAATCACAGTGGAGAATTTCACAGCTGCGCCGAGCGCGGACACTCTGACGTCAGAGTGAGCCAGAGAGGATTATATTAGAAGATTTTGCGAACAAGTGCTCTTAATCTATACTTATCGGGGGAGTATGTGGATAAAAATACCATACTTTTGTAGGAATTTTTGTCCTCTTTAAGATTGTGTACGCTTGGAAGCAGTCGGAGGTAAACTTTGGACACCAGGGTGCGCTGTTAGGCAGGAACGGCAGATTTGGCTCCATCCGCTATAGTGTTAAGATTTCGGACGAGAAAAATGTTACTGTGTCGCTTTAACTCGTCATTCTGGGGACTTGTTTTGGAATTTTCCCCACATATGTTACATCCTCTTGTTCGGCAGGGTCTCGTAGTCGTGGCGATGCCCTCGGTTTGTGGCTGAGAGTCACGGTTTGCAAACAGTTAAGAGTAGTTCGGGGAGTTTAAAATCGTTGATTTTCGGCGAGAATTTTCCGTTTCCCCATGTTAATGGATGACAGGAGCCAAAAAGGCGATTAGGGGGTGGGGAGCTTGGACGGCTAATAAAAATTAAACTGGACTAGGTAAGAAAATTTCCCTCTAGAGTTCAGTAGTAAACAATCTCCTCTATTTTTGTATATCTCAATTTAACCGATGCGACCTTCACCCTATGAGGAGTTAAATTTTCCGTTTCTGCCTTTTTTTCCCTTTTTTGGGCGAATACCTTACATTGAAAGGCAAATAGCCGGCTTCCTGTTGGAGTTAGGTCAAAAGTTAGAGCGCGTGAGTCGTAGGGCTCGAGTAGACGAACAAATTTCGTATTCGCGACATTTCTCTACGACATTCCTACGGACCGTGGCGGGTGATTGCAATTTTCTAGGTGGCGCTAGAGAGCCATTTTTGGATTTTTTGGGAATTTTTTGACGTGAGATTGTGGAGTGCCACACTTTTGACGAGTCTCCCAAATTTGGTGAGTTTTTGAGCGTGTTTAGGGGGTTCGGAGGGCCCGCACTTTTGGCGACGACGAAATCCAAAAGAGACCTGCCGTTGGCTGGGCCTAGGGCCCACCCGTTGGCGAGGTCCCTAATTAAAGCTGCAAGCAGCATTGGTCGGGACCTCGAGACTGCCCGTCGGGGGGGTGGCTATGAACGGTTAATAAAAAAGACAATTTTTTAAGTAAAAAAAAAAAAAAAAAAAAAAAAAGACTTTTATTTTGAAAAAACGGCGTCAAAACCAGCTAATTAGCTAGTGATTTGTGATCGCAGCAACCCCATTAGGCTACCTACCAAATTTCGGCTCAATCAGACAATGTTTGCGACCATGCTAGCAGGCATGCTAAGCCGCAAGCTAGCCGAGCTGCCTGAAAATGTCTGTTAGGTACTCCCCAGATGGCCCCGATCCTGAATCTGGTCTTACTTCAATTGTAGTGTAAAAGACACAGCACTTATGGCACAATAAAGGTTTTTCAAAAACTTCCACCGACATGAATTACATGGCCTCAGGCCAAGCCTCCTACAGAGGTCAGTGTGGGACGATGGAGAGACCTGGTGGAGTGCCGGGCCTAGGAGGCCCGGCCTTTGTCGGCGTGAACGAAGGTGTGAATGATGCAGCAATGAAGGTTTTTCACAAACTTCCACCGACATGAATTACATGTCTCAGGCCAGACCTCGTACAGGTTTTGCATGTCCTCATGACAGGAGAACATGAGACATGAGAGTGAGGTCAGGTCACATGAGAGTAACCTGACCTGAGAATGACTGGTGAGGTCACTCTCAGGTCAAACTGCAGGACATGACAGGCTGTCAATCACACAGCAGTGATGAGCCTGAAGCTACAGGAAGCTGCCCATATATGGAGTGATGCACTGACCAATCACAGTGGAGAATTTCACAGCTGCACCGAGCGCGGACACTCTGACGGCAGAGTGAGCCAGAGAGGATTATATTCAAAGATTTTGCGAACAACTGCTCTTAATCTATACTTATCGGGGGAGTATGTGGATAAAAATACCATACTTTTGTAGGGATTTTTGTCCTCTTTCAGAATGTATGGGTTTGGAAGCAGTCGGAGGTAAACTTTGGACACCAGGGTGCGCTGTTTGGCGACAACGCCGGATATCTCCCATCAGGATTCAATGTAAAAATGTAGAACGAAGAAAATGTTACTGTGTCGCTTTAACTCGTCATTCTGGGGACTTGTTTTGGAATTTTCCCCACATATGTTACATCCTCTTGTTCGGCAGGGTCTCGCGGTAGTGGCGATGCCCTCGGTTTGTGGCTGAGAGTCACGGTTTGCAAACAGTTAAGAGTAGTTCGGGGAGTTTAAAATCGTTGATTTTCGGCGAGAATTTTCGGTTTCCCCATGTTAATGGATGACAGGAGCCAAAAAGGCGATTAGGGGGTGGGGAGCTTGGACGGCTAATAAAAATTAAACTGGACTAGGTAAGAAAAATTCCCTCTAAATTATTGTAGTAAACAATCTCCTCTATTTTTGTATATCTCAATTTAACCGATACGACCTTCGCCCTATGATGGTTTAGATTTTCCGTTTCGGCCTTTTTTTGCCTTTTTTGGGTGAACACCTTACTTTGAAAGGCAAATAGCCGGCTTCCTGTTGGAGTTAGGTCAAAAGTTAGAGTGCGTGGGACTTAGGGCTCGAGTAGACGAAGACATTTCGTATTCGCGACATTTCTCTACGACATTCCTACGGACTGTGGCGGGCGATTTAAATTTTCTAGGTGGCGCTAGAGAGCCATTTTTGGATTTTCCTGGAATGTTTTGACATGGTCACCGGCTCTATGCGATTTTTCACGAGCCTGTCAAATTTGGTGAGTTTTTGAGCGTGGCTAGGGGGTCAAATATGAGCGTAACGAAAAAGAAAAATATATAATAATAAGAAACATTCGAAAAACAATATATAATTTCGCCACCAGGTAGTGGCCGCGCCCCCTTCGGGGGCGCGGCCACTCTGAGGGGGTCAGGAGAGTTCTGGATGAGTGTGGGGCCTCCTGCGGAGGCCCCACACTTTTGGCGACGACGAATTCCAAAAGAGACCTGCCGTTGGCTGGGCCTAGGGCCCACCCGTTGGCGAGGTCCCTAAAAAGAAAAAACATTCGAAAAACAATTACAACTTCGCCACCAAGTAGTGGCCGCGCCCCCTTCGGGGGCGCGGCCACTCTGAGAGGGTCAGGGGAGGTCCTGGATGAGTGCGGGCCCTCCTTCGGAGGGCCCGCACTTTTGGCGACGACGAAATCCAAAAGAGACCTGCCGTTGGCTGGGCCTAGGGCCCACCCGTTGGCGAGGTCCCTAATTAAAGCTGCAAGCAGCATTGGTCGGGACCTCGAGATTGCCCGTCGGGGGGGTGGCTATGAACGGTTAATTAAAAAAAATATTATTTAAGCAAAAAAAAAAAAAAAAAAAAATTAGTACTTTTATTTTGAAAATGCGGGGTCAAAACCAGGTAATTAGTTAGTGGTTTGTGACCGCAGTGCTCCCATTAGGCCACCTACCAAATTTCAGCTCAATCGGACAATGTTTGGTAGCATGCTAATGTGCATGCTATGCCGCAAGCTAGCGGATACACCTGAAAAGCTCAGTGTGGTACTCCCCAGGTTGCCCCGATCCCGAATCTGGTCTTACTTCAATTCTAGTGTGAATGACACTGCACTTATGGAACAATAAAGGTTTTTCAAAAACTTCCACCGACATGAATTATATGGCCTCAGGCCAGGCCTCGTACAGGTTTTGCATGTCCTCATGACAGGAGAACATGAGACATGAGAGTGAGGTCAGGTCACATGAGAGTAACCTGACCTGAGAATGACTGGTGAGGTCACTCTCAGGTCAAACTGCAGGATATGACAGGCTGTCAATCACACAGCAGTGATGAGCCTGAAGCTACAGGAAGCTGCCCATATATGGAGTGATGCACTGACCAATCACAGTGGAGAATTTCACAGCTGCGCCGAGTGCGGACACTCTGACGGCAGAGTGAGCCAGAGAGGATTATATTAGAAGATTTTGCAAACAACTGCTCTGAATCCATAGTTATCGGGGGAGTATGTGGATAAAAATACCATACTTTTGTAGGAATTTTTGTCGTCTTTAATACTGTGTGGGTTTGGAAGCAGTCAGAGGTAAAGTTTGGACACCAGGGGGCGCTGTTTGGCAGGAACGGCAGATTTGGCTCCATCCGCTATAGTGTTAAGATTTCGGACGAGAAAAATGTTACTGTGTCGCTTTAACTCGTCATTCTGGGGACTTGTTTTGGAATTTTCCCCACATATGTTACATCCTCTTGTTCGGCAGGGTCTCGTAGTCGTGCCGATGCCCTCGGTTTGTGGCTGACAGTCACGGTTCGCAAACAGTTAAGAGTAGTTCGGGGAGTTTAAAATCGTGGATTTTGGGGGAGAATTTTATGTTTCCCCATGTTAATGGATGACAGGAGCCAAAAAGGCAATTAGGGGGTGGGGAGCTTGGACGGCTAATAAAAATTAAACTGGACTAGGTAAGAAAATTTCCCTCTAGAGTTCAGTAGTAAACAATCTCCTCTATTTTTGTATATCTCAATTTAACCGATGCGATCTTCGCCCTATGAGGAGTTAAATTTTCCGTTTCTGCCTTTTTTTCCCTTTTTTGGGCGAACACCTTACTTTGAAAGGCAAATAGCCGGCTTCCTGTTGGAGTTAGGTCAAAAGTTAGAGCGCGTGAGTCGTAGGGCTCGAGTAGACGAAGAAGTTTTGTATTCGCGACATTTCTCTACGACATTCCTACGGACCGTGGCGGGCGATTGCAATTTTCTAGGTGGCGCTAGAGAGCCATTTTTGGACTTTGTGGGGATTTTGTAACACAGACTTCGCATTTTCGCGAGGGTTGACGAGTGTCCCAAATTTGGTGAGTTTTTGAGCATTTTTAGGGGGTCAAATTTGAGCCGATCGACGAATTTCTGGCGCGAAAGAATATAAAAGAATAATAAACATTCGAAAAACAATATATAATTTCGCCACCAGGTAGTGGCCGCGCCCCCTTCGGGGGCGCGGCCACTCTGAGGGGGTCAGGAGAGTTCTGGATGAGTGTGGGGCCTCCTGCGGAGGCCCCACACTTTTGGCGACGACGAAATCCAAAAGAGACCTGCCGTTGGCTGGGCCTAGGGCCCACCCGTTGGCGAGGTCCCTAATAATAAGAAGAAAAAACATTCGAAAAACAATATACAATTTCGCCACCAGGTAGTGGCCGCGCCCCCTTTGGGGGCGCGGCCACTCTGAGGGGGTCAGGAGAGTTCTGAATGAGTGTGGGGCCTCCTGCGGAGGCCCCACACTTTTGGCGACGACGAAATCCAAAAGAGACCTGCCGTTGGCTGGGCTTAGGGCCCAGCCGTTGGCGAGGTCCCTAATTAAAGCTGCAAGCAGCATTGGTCGGGACCTCGAGATTGCCCGTCGGGGGGGTGGCTATGAACGGTTAATTAAAAAAAATATTATTTAAGCAAAAAAAAAAAAAAAAAAAATTAGTACTTTTATTTTGAAAATGCGGGGTCAAAACCAGGTAATTAGTTAGTGGTTTGTGACCGCAGTGCTCCCATTAGGCCACCTACCAAATTTCAGCTCAATCGGACAATGTTTGGTAGCATGCTAATGTGCATGCTATGCCGCAAGCTAGCGGATACACCTGAAAAGCTCAGTGTGGTACTCCCCAGGTTGCCCCGATCCCGAATCTGGTCTTACTTCAATTCTAGTGTGAATGACACTGCACTTATGGAACAATAAAGGTTTTTCAAAAACTTCCACCGACATGAATTATATGGCCTCAGGCCAGGCCTCGTACAGGTTTTGCATGTCCTCATGACAGGAGAACATGAGACATGAGAGTGAGGTCAGGTCACATGAGAGTAACCTGACCTGAGAATGACTGGTGAGGTCACTCTCAGGTCAAACTGCAGGATATGACAGGCTGTCAATCACACAGCAGTGATGAGCCTGAAGCTACAGGAAGCTGCCCATATATGGAGTGATGCACTGACCAATCACAGTGGAGAATTTCACAGCTGCGCCGAGTGCGGACACTCTGACGGCAGAGTGAGCCAGAGAGGATTATATTAGAAGATTTTGCAAACAACTGCTCTGAATCCATAGTTATCGGGGGAGTATGTGGATAAAAATACCATACTTTTGTAGGAATTTTTGTCGTCTTTAATACTGTGTGGGTTTGGAAGCAGTCAGAGGTAAAGTTTGGACACCAGGGGGCGCTGTTTGGCAGGAACGGCAGATTTGGCTCCATCCGCTATAGTGTTAAGATTTCGGACGAGAAAAATGTTACTGTGTCGCTTTAACTCGTCATTCTGGGGACTTGTTTTGGAATTTTCCCCACATATGTTACATCCTCTTGTTCGGCAGGGTCTCGTAGTCGTGCCGATGCCCTCGGTTTGTGGCTGACAGTCACGGTTCGCAAACAGTTAAGAGTAGTTCGGGGAGTTTAAAATCGTGGATTTTGGGGGAGAATTTTATGTTTCCCCATGTTAATGGATGACAGGAGCCAAAAAGGCAATTAGGGGGTGGGGAGCTTGGACGGCTAATAAAAATTAAACTGGACTAGGTAAGAAAATTTCCCTCTAGAGTTCAGTAGTAAACAATCTCCTCTATTTTTGTATATCTCAATTTAACCGATGCGATCTTCGCCCTATGAGGAGTTAAATTTTCCGTTTCTGCCTTTTTTTCCCTTTTTTGGGCGAACACCTTACTTTGAAAGGCAAATAGCCGGCTTCCTGTTGGAGTTAGGTCAAAAGTTAGAGCGCGTGAGTCGTAGGGCTCGAGTAGACGAAGAAGTTTTGTATTCGCGACATTTCTCTACGACATTCCTACGGACCGTGGCGGGCGATTGCAATTTTCTAGGTGGCGCTAGAGAGCCATTTTTGGACTTTGTGGGGATTTTGTAACACAGACTTCGCATTTTCGCGAGGGTTGACGAGTGTCCCAAATTTGGTGAGTTTTTGAGCATTTTTAGGGGGTCAAATTTGAGCCGATCGACGAATTTCTGGCGCGAAAGAATATAAAAGAATAATAAACATTCGAAAAACAATATATAATTTCGCCACCAGGTAGTGGCCGCGCCCCCTTCGGGGGCGCGGCCACTCTGAGGGGGTCAGGAGAGTTCTGGATGAGTGTGGGGCCTCCTGCGGAGGCCCCACACTTTTGGCGACGACGAAATCCAAAAGAGACCTGCCGTTGGCTGGGCCTAGGGCCCACCCGTTGGCGAGGTCCCTAATTAAAGCTGCAAGCAGCATTGGTCGGGACCTCGAGATTGCCCGTCGGGGGGGTGGCTATGAACGGTTAATTAAAAAAAAAATTATTTAAGCAAAAAAAAAAAAAAAAAAAAAAATTAGTACTTTTATTTTGAAAAAACGGCGTCGGAACCAGCTAATTAGCTTGTGATGTGTGACCGCAGCACCCCCATTAGGCCACCTACCAAATTTCAGCTCAATCGAACAATGTTTACTAGCTGACCTGGTGGAGTGCCGGGCCTAGGAGGCCCGGCCTTTGTCGGTGGTGTACGGAGGTGTGAATGACGCAGCACTTATGGAACAGGAAAGGTTTTTCAAAAACTTCCACCGACATGAATGTGAGGGCCTTTGTCAGTTGTGTACGGATTACAAAAGGAAGCTGGCATTGGCCAGGCCTGCGGCCTGGCCTTTCGTAAACTGTGGCTCAAGCCCGTCGGGGTGGCCACGATACTCTAGACCAGTTAATGATCATTTTTTATCTTTTAAAAAAAATAGTATTTTTTTAATTACTTTTATTTTGAAAAAAACGGCTCAAAACCAGCTAATTATGTAGTGATTCATGACCGCAGCGGCCCCATTAGGCCACCTACCAAATTTCAGCTCAATCGGATAATGTTTGTTAAAATGCTAACGGGCTTGCTAGGCCTATGAGATCCTGAAAATGTCACAGAGATGCTCCCCCTCCCCCTCCCCCGGTCCCCGGAGCAGGATTGCGCAATCCTGCTGTAGATTTTCACAGCAGGTGCACGTCACTTTGGCTCATTAAGTGTCAGAGCTAGAGTGGAAGAGAGTGAAGATGAATTCCAGAACTTTGCGAACAACTGCTCTGAATCCATAGTTATCGGGGGAGTATGTGGATAAAAATACCATACTTTTGTAGGAATTTTTATCCTCTTTCGGACTGTGTGGGTTTGGAAGCAGTCGAAGGTCAAATTTGGACACCAGGGGGCGCTGTTTGGCGACAACGCCGGATATCTCCCATCAGGATTCAATGTAAAAATGTAGAACGGAAAAAATGTTACTCTGTCGCTTTAACTCGTCATTCTGGGGACTTGTTTTGGAATTTTCCCCACATATGTTACATCCTCTTGTTCGGCAGGGTCTCGCGGTCGTGGCGATGCCCTCGGTTTGTGGCTGAGAGTCACGGTTTGCAAACAGTTAAGAGTAGTTCGGGGAGTTTAAAATCGTTGATTTTCGGGGAGAATTTTCCATCTCCCCATGTTAATGGATGACAGGAGCCAAAAAGGCGATTAGGGGGTGGGGAGCTTGGACGGCTAATAAAAATTAAACTGGACTAGGTAAGAAAAATTCCCTCTAAATATTTGTAGTAAACAATCTCCTCTATTTTTGTATATCTCAGTTTAACCGATACGACCTTCGCCCTATGATGGTTTAGATTTTCCGTTTCGGCCTTTTTTTGCCTTTTTTGGGTGAACACCTTACTTTGAAAGGCAAATAGCGGCCTTCCTGTTGGAGTTAGGTCAAAAGTTAGAGCGCGTGAGTCGTAGGGCTCGAGTAGACGAAGAAGTTTCGTATTCGCGACATTTCTCTACGACATTCCTACGGACCATGGCGGGCGATTAAAAGGGTCTAGGTGGCGCTAGAGAGCCATTTTGGGATTTTCATGGAATGTTTTGACATGATCTTCTGAAGGCTGCGACTTTTCACGAGCCTGCCAAATTTGGTGAGTTTTTGAGCGTGTTTAGGGGGTCAAATTAGAGCCTAACGGAGAAAAAAGCAGAAAAATAAAAAGAAGAAAAAACATTCGAAATACAATATACAATTTCGCCACCAGGTAGTGGCCGACGCCCCCTTCGGGGGCGTCGGCCACTCTGGGAGGGCCAGGAGAGGGCCTGGATGAGTGCGGGCCCTCCTTCGGAGGGCCCGCACTTTTGGCGACGACGAAATCCAAAAGAGACCTGCCGTTGGCTGGGCCTAGGGCCCACCCGTTGGCGAGGTCCCTAATAATATAGAAGAATAATAATAAGAAACATTCGAAATACAATATAGAATTTCGCCACCAGGTAGTGGCCGACGCCCCCTCCGGGGGCGCCGGCCACTCTGAGGGGGTCATGAGAGCAACCGGATGAGTGCGGGCCCTCCTTCGGAGGGCCCGCACTTTTGGCGACGACGAAATCCAAAAGAGACCTGCCGTTGGCTGGGCCTAGGGCCCAGCCGTTGGCGAGGTCCCTAATAAGAAACATTCGAAAAACAATATATAATTTCGCCACCAGGTAGTGGCCGCGCCCCCTTCGGGGGCGCGGCCACTCTGGGAGGGTCAGGAGAGTTCTGGATGAGTGTGGGGCCTCCTGCGGAGGCCCCACACTTTTGGCGACGACGAAATCCAAAAGAGACCTGCCGTTGGCTGGGCCTAGGGCCCAGCCGTTGGCGAGGTCCCTAATTAAAGCTGCAAGCAGCATTGGTCGGGACCTCGAGACTGCCCGTCGGGGGGGTGGCTATGAACGGTTCAAAATATTTGCTTAAATATAAAAAAAAAAAAAAAAAAAAAATTTATGACTTTTATTTTGAAAAAAACTGCGTCAAAACCAGCTAATTAGCTAGTGATTTGTGATCGGAGCAACTCCATTTGGCTACCTACCAAATTTCAGCTCAATCAGACAATGTTTCCTCGCATGCTCACAGGCATGCTAAGCCGCAAGCTAGCCGAGCTGCCTAAAAATGTCTGTTGGGTGCTCCCCAGATGGCCCCGATCCTGAATCTGGTCTTACTTCAATTCTAGTGTGAATGACACTGCACTTATGGAACAATAAATGTTTTTCAAAAACTTCCACCGACATGAATTATATGGCCTCAGGCCAGGCCTCCTACGGAGGTCAATGTGGGACGATGGAGTGACCTGGTGGAGTGCCGGGCCTAGGAGGCCCGGCCTTTGTCGGCGTAAACGAAGGTGTGATTGATCCAGCAATAAAGGTTTTTCACAAACTCTCACCGACATGAATTACATGTCTCAGGCCAGACCTCGTACAGGTTTTGCATGTCCTCATGACAGGAGAACATGAGACATGAGAGTGAGGTCAGGTCACATGAGAGTAACCTGACCTGAGAATGACTGCTGAGGTCACTCTCAGGTCAAACTGCAGGATATGACAGGCTGTCAATCACACAGCAGTGATGAGCCTGAAGCTACAGGAAGCTGCCCATATATGGAGTGATGCACTGACCAATCACAGTGGAGAATTTCACAGCTGCGCCGAGCGCGGACACTCTGACGTCAGAGTGAGCCAGAGAGGATTATATTAGAAGATTTTGCGAACAACTGCTCTTAATCTATACTTATCGGGGGAGTATGTGGATAAAAATACCATACTTTTGTAGGAATTTTTGTCCTCTTTAATAGTGTGTGGGTTTGGAAGCAGTCAGAGGTAAACTTTGGACACCAGGGGGCGCTGTTTGGCAGGAACGGCAGATTTGGCTCCATCCGCTATAGTGTTAAGATTTCGGACGAGAAAAATTTTACTGTGTCGCTTTAACTCGTCATTCTGGGGACTTGTTTTGGAATTTTCCCCACATATGTTACATCCTCTTGTTCGGCAGGGTCTCGTGTACGTGGCGATGCCCTCGGTTTGTGGCTGAGAGTCACGGTTTGCAAACAGTTAAGAGTAGTTCGGGGAGTTGTAAATCGTTGATTTTCGGCGAGAATTTTCCGTTTCCCCATGTTAATGGATGACAGGAGCCAAAATGCCGATTAGGGGGTGGGGAGCTTGGACGGCTAATAAAAATTAAACTGGACTAGGTAAGAAAATTTCCCTCTAGAGTTCAGTAGTAAACAATCTCCTCTATTTTTGTATATCTCAATTTAACCGATGCGACCTTCGCCCTATGAGGAGTTAAATTTTCCGTTTCTGCCTTTTTTTCCCTTTTTTGGGCGAATACCTTACATTGAAAGGCAAATAGCCGGCTTCCTGTTGGAGTTAGGTCAAAAGTTAGAGCGCGTGAGTCGTAGGGGTCGAGTAGACGAAGAAGTTTCGTATTCGCTGTTTTTCTCTACGACATTCTTACGGACCGTGGCGGGTGATTGCAATTTTCCAGGTGGCGCTAGAGAGCCATTTTTGGATTTTTGGGGAATTTTTTGACGTGAGATTGTGGAGTGCCACACTTTTGACGAGTCTCCCAAATTTGGTGAGTTTTTGAGCGTGTTTAGGGGGTTCGGAGGGCCCGCACTTTTGGCGACGACGAAATCCAAAAGAGACCTGCCGTTGGCTGGGCCTAGGGCCCACCCGTTGGCGAGGTCCCTAATTAAAGCTGCAAGCAGCATTGGTCGGGACCTCGAGATTGCCCGTCGGGGGGGTGGCTATGAACGGTTAAAAATATTTGCTTAAATATAAAAAAAAAAAAAAAAAATTTTTTTACGACTTTTATTTTGAAAAAACTGCGTCAAAACCAGCTAATTAGCTAGTGATTTGTGATCGCAGCACCCCCATTAGGCTACCTACCAAATTTCGGCTCAATCGGACAATGTTTGCTCGCATGCTAACAGGTGTGCTAAACCGCAAGCTAGCCGAGCTGCCTGAAAATGTCTGTTGGGTACTCCCCAGATGGCCCCGATCCTGAATCTGGTCTTACTTCAATTCTAGTGTAAAAGACACAGCACTTATGGCACAATAAAGGTTTTTCAAAAACTTCCACCGACATGAATTATATGGCCTCAGGCCAGGCCTCCTACGGAGGTCAGTGTGTGACAAGAGACTGACCTGGTGGAGTGCCGGGCCTAGGAGGCCCGGCCTTTGTCGGCGGTGCGCGAAGGTGTGAATGATGCAATAAAGGTTTTTCACAAACTTCCACCGACTTCCATCGTACAAAGGTCAGTGTGGGACGATGGAGTGACCTGGTGGAGTGCCGGGCCTAGGAGGCCCGGCCTTTGTCGGCGTGAACGAAGGTGTGAATGATGCAACAATAAAGGTTTTTCACAAACTTTCACCGACATGAATTACATGTCTCAGGCCAGACCTCGTACAGGTTTTGCATGTCCTCATGACAGGAGAACATGAGACACGAGAGTGAGGTCAGGTCACATGAGAGTAACCTGACCTGAGAATGACTGGTGAGGTCACTCTCAGGTCAAACTGCAGGACATGACAGGCTGTCAATCACACAGCAGTGATGAGCCTGAAGCTACAGGAAGCTGCCCATATATGGAGTGATGCACTGACCAATCACAGTGGAGAATTTCACAGCTGCGCCGAGCGCGGACACTCTGACGTCAGAGTGAGCCAGAGAGGATTATATTAGAAGATTTTGCGAACAACTGCTCTTAATCTATACTTATCGGGGGAGTATGTGGATAAAAATACCATACTTTTGTAGGAATTTTTGTCGTCTTTGATACTGTGTGGGTTTGGAAGCAGTCAGAGGTAAACTTTGGACACCAGGGGGCGCTGTTTGGCGACAACGCCGGATATCTCCCATCAGGATTCAATGTAAAAATGTAGAATGAAAAAAATGTTACTGTGTCGCTTTAACTCGTCATTCTGGGGACTTGTTTTGGAATTTTCCCCACATATGTTACATCCTCTTGTTCGGCAGGGTCTCGCGGTAGTGGCGATGCCCTCGGTTTGTGGCTGAGAGTCACGGTTTGCAAACAGTTAAGAGTAGTTCGGGGAGTTTTAAATCGTTGATTTTCGGCGAGAATTTTCGGTTTCCCCATGTTAATGGATGACAGGAGCCAAAAAGGCGTTTAGGGGGTGGGGAGCTTGGACGGCTAATAAAAATTAAACTGGACTAGGTAAGAAAATTTCCCTCTAGAGTTCAGTAGTAAACAATCTCCTTTATTTTTGTATATCTCAATTTAACCGATGCGACCTTCGCCCTATGATGGTTTAGATTTTCCGTTTCTGCCTTTTTCTCCCTTTTTTGGGCGAACACCTTACTTTGAAAGGCAAATACCGGCCTTCCTGTTGGAGTTAGGTCAAAAGTTAGAGCGCGTGCGTCGTAGGGCTCGAGTAGACGAACAAATTTCGTATTTGCGACATTTCTCTACGACATTCCTACGGACCGTGGCGGGCGATTAAAAGTGTCTAGGTGGCGCTAGAGAGCCATTTTTGGACTTTGTGGGGATTTTTTTTTATTTTATAAAATTTTTCGCCACATCTGACGATACTGCCAAATTTGGTGAGTTTTTGAGCGTGTTTAGGGGGTCAAATTTGAGGCGATAGCCGCGTCAGGAGTCCCAAAAAATAATTAAAGCTGCAAGCAGCATTGGTCGGGACCTCGAGATTGCCCGTTGGGGGGGTGGCTATGAACGGTTAATTAAAAAATATATTATTTAAGCAAAAAAAAAAAAAAAAAAAAATTAGTACTTTTATTTTGAAAAAACGGCGTCAAAACCAGCTAATTAGCTAGTGATTTGTGATTGCAGCACCCCCATTAGGCTACCTACCAAATTTCGGCTCAATCGGACAATGCTTGCTCGCATGCTAACAGGCATGCTAAGCCGCAAGCTAGCCGAGCTGCCTGAAAATATCTGTTGGGTACTCCTCAGATGGCCCCGATCCTGAATCTGGTCTTACTTCAATTGTAGTGTAAAAGACACAGCACTTATGGCACAATAAAGGTTTTTCAAAAACTTCCACCTACATGAATTATATGGCCTCAGGCCAGGCCTCCTACGGAGGTCAGTGTGTGACATGAGAGTGACCTGGTGGAGTGCCGGGCCTAGGAGGCCCGGCCTTTGTCGGCGGTGTCGAAGGTACGAAGGTTCAGCTCAATCGGATAATGTTTGTTAAAATGCTAACGGACATGCTAGGCCTATGTGATCCTGAAAATGTCACTGAGATGCTCCCCCTCCCCCTCCCCCGGTCCCCGGAGCAGGATTGCGCAATCCTGCTGTAGATTTTCACAGCAGGTGCACGTCACTTTGATCATTAAGTGTGAGAGCTAGAGTGGGAGAGATATTTTCATAATTCCAAGATGTCGCAAACAACTGCTCTGAATCCATAGTTATCGGGGGAGTATGTGGATAAAAATACCATACTTTTGTAGGAATTTTTGTCGTCTTTAATACTGTGTGGGTTTGGAAGCAGTCAGAGGTAAAGTTTGGACACCAGGGGGCGCTGTTTGGCAGGAACGGCAGATTTGGCTCCATCCGCTATAGTGTTAAGATTTCGGACGAGAAAAATGTTACTGTGTCGCTTTAACTCGTCATTCTGGGGACTTGTTTTGGAATTTTCCCCACATATGTTACATCCTCTTGTTCGGCAGGGTCTCGTAGTCGTGGCGATGCCCTCGGTTTGTGGCTGAGAGTCACGGTTTGCAAACAGTTAGGAGTAGTTCGGGGAGTTTAAAATCGTTGATTTTGAGGGAGAATTTTCGGTTTCCCCATGTTAATGGATGACAGGAGCCAAAAAGGCGATTAGGGGGTGGGGAGCTTGGACGGCTAATAAAAATTAAACTGGACTAGGTAAGAAAATTTCCCTCTAGAGTTCAGTAGTAAACAATCTCCTCTATTTTTGTATATCTCAATTTAACCGATGCGACCTTCGCCCTATGAGGAGTTAAATTTTCCGTTTCTGCCTTTTTTTCCCTTTTTTGGGCGAATACCTTACATTGAAAGGCAAATAGCCGGCTTCCTGTTGGAGTTAGGTCAAAAGTTAGAGCGCGTGAGTCGTAGGGGTCGAGTAGACGAAGAAGTTTCGTATTCGCTGTTTTTCTCTACGACATTCTTACGGACCGTGGCGGGTGATTGCAATTTTCTAGGTGGCGCTAGAGAGCCATTTTTGGATTTTTGGGGAATTTTTTGACGTGAGATTGTGGAGTGCCACACTTTTGACGAGTCTCCCAAATTTGGTGAGTTTTTGAGCGTGTTTAGGGGGTTCGGAGGGCCCGCACTTTTGGCGACGACGAAATCCAAAAGAGACCTGCCGTTGGCTGGGCCTAGGGCCCACCCGTTGGCGAGGTCCCTAATTAAAGCTGCAAGCAGCATTGGTCGGGACCTCGAGATTGCCCGTCGGGGGGGTGGCTATGAACGGTTCAAAATATTTGCTTAAATATTAAAAAAAAAAAAAAAAAAAATTATGACTTTTATTTTGAAAAAACTGCGTCAAAACCAGCTAATTAGCTAGTGATTTGTGATCGCAGCAACCCCATTAGGCTAACTACCAAATTTCGGCTCAATCAGACAATGTTTCCTCGCATGCTAACAGGCATGCTAAGCCGCAAGCTAGCCGAGCTGCCTAAAAATGTCTGTTGGGTGCTCCCCTGATGGCCCCGATCCTGAATCTGGTCTTACTTCAATTCTAGTGTAAAAGACACAGCATTTATGGCACAATAAAGATTTTTCAAAAACTTCCACCGACATGAATTACATGGCCTCAGGCCAAGCCTCCTACAGAGGTCAGTGTGGGACGATGGAGAGACCTGGTGGAGTGCCGGGCCTAGGAGGCCCGGCCTTTGTCGGCGTGAACGAAGGTGTGAATGATGCATCAATGAAGGTTTTTCACAAACTTCCACCGACATGAATTACATGTCTCAGGCCAGGTCTCATACAGGTTTTGCATGTCCTCATGACAGGACAACATGAGACATGAGAGTGAGGTCAGGTCACATGAGAGTAACCTGACCTGAGAATGACTGGTGAGGTCACTCTCAGGTCAAACTGCAGGATATGACAGGCTGTCAATCACACAGCAGTGATGAGCCTGAAGCTACAGGAAGCTGCCCATATATGGAGTGATGCACTGACCAATCACAGTGGAGAATTTCACAGCTGCACCGAGCGCGGACACTCTGACGTCAGAGTGAGACAGGGAGGATTATATGCAAAGATTTTGCGAACAACTGCTCTTAATCTATACTTATCGGGGGAGTATGTGGATAAAAATACCATACTTTTGTAGGAATTTTTGTCCTCTTTAAGACGGTGTATGCTTGGAAGCAGTCGGAGGTAAACTTTGGACACCAGGGGGCGCTGTTTGGCAGGAACGGCAGATTTGGCTCCATCCGCTATAGTGTTAAGATTTCGGACGAGAAAAATGTTACTGTGTCGCTTTAACTCGTCATTCTGGGGACTTGTTTTGGAATTTTCCCCACATATGTTACATCCTCTTGTTCGGCAGGGTCTCGTGAGCGTGGCGATGCCCTCGGTTTGTGGCTGAGAGTCACGGTTTGCAAGCAGTTAAGAGTAGTTCGGGGAGTTTAAAATCGTTGATTTTGTGGGAGAATTTTCGGTTTCCCCATGTTAATGGATGACAGGAGCCAAAAAGGCGATTAGGGGGTGGGGAGCTTGGACGGCTAATAAAAATTAAACTGGACTAGGTAAGAAAAATTCCCTCTAAATTATTGTAGTAAACAATCTCCTCTATTTTTGTATATCTCAATTTAACCGATACGACCTTCGCCCTATGATGGTTTAGATTTTCCGTTTCTGCCTTTTTTTGCCTTTTTTGGGTGAACACCTTACTTTGAAAGGCAAATAGCCGGCTTCCTGTTGGAGTTAGGTCAAAAGTTAGAGCGCGTGAGTCGTAGGGCTCGAGTAGACGAACAAATTTCGTATACGCGACATTTCTCTACGACATTCCTACGGACCGTGGCGGGCGATTGAAAGTGTCTAGGTGGCGCTAGAGAGCCACTTTTGGATTTTCTGGAAATTTGTTGACATGAGATTGTGGAGTGCCACACTTTTGACGAGTCTTCCAAATTTGGTGAGTTTTTGAGCGTGTTTAGGGGGTCAAATTGAGGGATTTATCCGTGAAATAAATAATAATAATAATAAAAAACATTCGAAAAACAATATACAATTTCGCCACCACGTCAGAGTGGCCGGGACCCCCTTCGGGGGCCCCGGCCACTCTGACAGGGTCATGAGAGTGTCCGAATGAGTGCGGGGCCTCCTGCGGAGGCCCCGCACTCATTCGGCGACGACGAATTCCAAAAGAGACCTGCCGTTGGCATGGGCCTAGGGCCCATGCCGTTGGCGAGGTCCCTAATAATAAAAAACATTCGAAAAACAATATATAATTTCGCCACCAGGTAGTGGCCGACGCCCCCTTCGGGGGCGTCGGCCACTCTGGGAGGGTCAGGAGAGGGCCTGGATGAGTGCGGGCCCTCCTTCGGAGGGCCCGCACTTTTGGCGACGACGAAATCCAAAAGAGACCTGCCGTTGGCTGGGCCTAGGGCCCACCCGTTGGCGAGGTCCCTAATTAAAGCTGCAAGCAGCATTGGTCGGGACCTCGAGACTGCCCGTCGGGGGGGTGGCTATGAACGGTTCAAAATATTTCCTTAAATATTAAAAAAAAAAAAATTTATGACTTTTATTTTGAAAAAAACTGCGTCAAAACCAGCTAATTAGCTAGTGATTTGTGATCGCAGCAACTCCATTAGGCTACCTACCAAATTTCGGCTCAATCAGACAATGTTTCCTCGCATGCTAACAGGCATGCTAAGCCGCAAGCTAGCCGAGCTGCCTAAAAATGTCTGTTGGGTGCTCCCCAGATGGCCCCGATCCTGAATCTGGTCTTACTTCAATTCTAGTGTAAAAGACACAGCACTTATGGCACAATAAAGGTTTTTCAAAAACTTCCACCTACATGAATTATATGGCCTCAGGCCAGGCCTCCTACGGAGGTCAGTGTGTGACATGAGAGTGACCTGGTGGAGTGCCGGGCCTAGGAGGCCCGGCCTTTGTCGGCAGTGTGCGAAGGTGTGAATAATGCAATAAAGGTTTTTCACAAACTTCCACCGACATGAATTACATGTCTCAGGCCAGACCTCGTACAGGTTTTGCATGTCCTCATGACAGGAGAACATGAGACATGAGAGTGAGGTCAGGTCACATAAGAGTAACCTGACCTGAGAATGACTGCTGAGGTCACTCTCAGGTCAAACTGCAGGATATGACAGGCTGTCAATCACACAGCAGTGATGAGCCTGAAGCTACAGGAAGCTGCCCATATATGGAGTGATGCACTGACCAATCACAGTGGAGAATTTCACAGCTGCACCGAGCGCGGACACTCTGACGGCAGAGTGAGCCAGAGAGGATTATATTAGAAGATTTTGCGAACAACTGCTCTTAATCTATACTTATCGGGGGAGTATGTGGATAAAAATACCATACTTTTGTAGGAATTTTTGTCCTCTTTAATAGTGTGTGGGTTTGGAAGCAGTCAGAGGTAAACTTTGGACACCAGGGGGCGCTGTTTGGCAGGAACGGCAGATTTGGCTCCATCCGCTATAGTGTTAAGATTTCGGACGAGAAAAATTTTACTGTGTCGCTTTAACTCGTCATTCTGGGGACTTGTTTTGGAATTTTCCCCACATATGTTACATCCTCTTGTTCGGCAGGGTCTCGTGGGTGTGGCGATGCCCTCGGTTTGTGGCTGAGAGTCACGGTTTGCAAACAGTTAAGAGTAGTTCGGGGAGTTTTAAATCGTTGATTTTCGGCGAGAATTGTCCGTTTCCCCATGTTAATGGATGACAGGAGCCAAAAAGCCGATTAGGGGGTGGGGAGCTTGGACGGCTAATAAAAATTAAACTGGACTAGGTAAGAAAAATTCCCTCTAAATTATTGTAGTAAACAATCTCCTCTATTTTTGTATATCTCAATTTAACCGATACGACCTTCGCCCTATGATGGTTTAGATTTTCCGTTTCTGCCTTTTTTTGCCTTTTTTGGGTGAACACCTTACTTTGAAAGGCAAATAGTGGGCTTCCTGTTGGAGTTAGGTCAAAAGTTAGAGCGCGTGAGTCGTAGGGCTCGAGTAGACGAAGAAGTTTCGTATTCGCGACATTTCTCTACGACATTCCTACGGACCGTGGCGGGCGATTGAAGGTGTCTAGGTGGCGCTAGAGAGCCACTTTTGGACGTTCCTGGAATGTTTTTACATGATCTTCTGAAGGCTGCGACTTTTCACGAGCCATCCAAATTTGGTGAGTTTTGGAGCGTGTTTAGGGGGTCAAATATGAGCGTAAGTGAAAAGAAAAACAAAAAACAAAAAATATATAAGAAACATTCGAAATACAATATACAATTTCGCCACCAGGTAGTGGCCGCGCCCCCTTCGGGGGCGCGGCCACTCTGAGAGGGTCAGGAGAGTAACCGGATGAGTGCGGGCCCTCCTTCGGAGGGCCCGCACTTTTGGCGACGACGAAATCCAAAAGAGACCTGCCGTTGGCTGGGCCTAGGGCCCACCCGTTGGCGAGGTCCCTAATAATAAACATTCGAAATACAATATAGAATTTCGCCACCAGGTTGTGGCCGACGCCCCCTTTGGGGGCGTCGGCCACTCTGGGAGGGTCAGGAGAGGGCCTGGATGAGTGCGGGCCCTCCTTCGGAGGGCCCGCACTTTTGGCGACGACGAAATCCAAAAGAGACCTGCCGTTGGCTGGGCCTAGGGCCCACCCGTTGGCGAGGTCCCTAATTAAAGCTGCAAGCAGCATTGGTCGGGACCTCGAGATTGCCCGTCGGGGGGGTGGCTATGAACGGTTCAAAATATTTGCTTAAATATAAATAAAAAAAAAAAAAAAATTTTGTATGACTTTTATTTTGAAAAAACTGCGTCAAAATCAGCTAATTAGCTAGTGATTTGTGATCGCGGCAACCCCATTAGGCTACCTACCAAATTTCGGCTCAATCCGACAATGTTTGCTCGCATGGTAACAGGCATGCTAAGCCGCAAGCTAGCCGAGCTGCCTGAAAATGTCTCTTGGGTACTCCCCAGATGGCCCCGATCCTGAATGTGGTCTTACTTCAATTCTAGTGTAAAAGACACAGCACTTATGGCACAATAACGGTTTTTCAAAAACTTCCACCGACATGAATTATATGGCCTCAGGCCAGGCCTCCTACGGAGGTCAGTGTGGGACATGAGAGTGACCTGGTGGAGTGCCGGGCCTAGGAGGCCCGGCTTTGTCGGCGGTGTACAAATTACAAAAGAGAGCTGCCGTTGGCCAGGCCTGCGGCCTGGCCTTTCGTAAACTGTGGCTCAAGCCCGTTGGGGTGGCCACGATCCTCTAGACCAGTTAATGATCATTTTTTAAGCGTTTAAAAAACAGTACTTTTTTAATTAGTTTTATTTTGAAAAAAACGGCCTCAAAACCAGCTAATTATGTAGTGATTCATGACCGCAGCGGCCCCATTAGGCCACCTACCAAATTTCAGCTCAATCGGATAATGTTTGTTAAAATGCTAACGGACA
The DNA here is from genome assembly GCF_963422515.1 of Blennius ocellaris. NCBI lineage: Eukaryota > Metazoa > Chordata > Actinopteri > Blenniiformes > Blenniidae > Blennius > Blennius ocellaris. The sequence continues at coordinate 154,376 of NW_027662029.1, read as the reverse complement.
TGCTAGGCCTATGTGATCCTGAAAATGTCACTGAGATGCTCCCCCTCCCCCTCCCCCGGTCCCCGGAGCAGGATTGCGCAATCCTGTTGTAGATTTTCACAGCAGCTGCACGTCACTTTGATCGTTAACTGAGAGACCTAGAGTGTGAGAGAGTGAAGATGAATTCCAGAACTTTGCGAACAACTGCTCTGAATCCATAGTTATCGGGGGAGTATGTGGATAAAAATACCATACTTTTGTAGGAATTTTTGTCCTCTTTCAGACGGTGTGGGTGTGGAAGCAGTCAGAGGTAAACTGTGGACACCAGGGGGCGCTGTTTGGCACTAACGGCAGATTGGGCTCCATCCGCTACAGTATTAAATTCTGGGGCGAAAAGAATGTTACTCTATCACTTTAACTCGTCATTCTGGGGACTTGTTTTGGAATTTTCCCCACATATGTTACATCCTCTTGTTCGGCAGGGTCTCGCGGGCGTGGCGATGCCCTCGGTTTGTGGCTGAGAGTCACGGTTTGCAAACAGTTAAGAGTAGTTCGGGGAGTTTAAAATCGTTGATTTTCGGCGAGAATTTTCCGTTTCCCCATGTTAATGGATGACAGGAGCCAAAAAGGCGATTAGGGGGTGGGGAGCTTGGACGGCTAATAAAAATTAAACTGGACTAGGTAAGAAAAATTCCCTCTAAATTATTGTAGTAAACAATCTCCTCTATTTTTGTATATCTCAATTTAACCGATACGACCTTCGCCCTATGATGGTTTAGATTTTCCGTTTCGGCCTTTTTTTGCCTTTTTTGGGTGAACACCTTACTTTGAAAGGCAAATAGCGGCCTTCCTGTTGGAGTTAGGTCAAAAGTTAGAGCACGTGAGTCGTAGGGCTCGAGTAGACGAAGAAGTTTCGTATTCGCGACATTTCTCTACGACATTCCTACGGACCGTGGCGGGCGATTGCAATTTTCTAGGTGGCGCTAGAGAGCCATTTTTGGATTTTCATGGAATGTTTTGACATGGTCACCGGCTCTATGCGATTTTTCACGAGCCATCCAAATTCGGTGAGTTTTTGAGCGTGTTTAGGGGGTCAAATATGAGCGTAATGGCGAAAAAAATATAATAATTAAAGCTGCAAGCAGCATTGGTCGGGACCTCGAGACTGCCCGTCGGGGGGGTGGCTATGAACGGTTAATTAAAAAAAATATTATTTAAGCAAAAAAAAAAAAAAAAAAAAAAAAATTGTACTTTTATTGTGAAAAAACGGCGTCGGAACCAGCTAATTAGCTAGTGATTTGTGACCGCAGCACCCCCATTAGGCCACCTACCAAATTTCAGCTCAATCGAACAATGTTTACAAGCATGCTAACGGGCATGCTATGCCGCAAGCTAGCGGATACACCGGAAAATCTCAGTGTGGTACTCCCCAGGTTGCCCCGATCCCAAATCTGGTCTTACTTCAATTCTAGTGTGAATGACACTGCACTAATGGAACAATAAAGGTTTTTCAAAAACTTCCACCGACATGAATTATATGGCCTCAGGCCAGGCCTCCTACGGAGGTCAGTGTGTGACATGAGACTGACCTGGTGGAGTGCCGGGCCTAGGAGGCCCGGCCTTTGTCGGCGGTGTGCGAAGGTGTGAATGATGCCATAAAGGTTTTTCACAAACTTCCACCGACATGAATGTGAGGGCCTCAGGCCAGGTCTCGTACAGGTTTTGCATGTCCTCATGACAGGAGAACATCAGACATGAGAGTGAGGTCAGGTCACATGAGAGTAACCTGACCTGAGAATGACTGGTGAGGTCACTCTCAGGTCAAACTGCAGGATATGACAGGCTGTCAATCACACAGCAGTGATGAGCCTGAAGCTACAGGAAGCTGCCCATATATGGAGTGATGCACTGACCAATCACAGTGGAGAATTTCACAGCTGCGCCGAGCGCGGACACTCTGACGTCAGAGTGAGGCAGAGAGGATTATATTAGAAGATTTTGCGAACAACTGCTCTGAATCCATAGTTATCGGGGGAGTATGTGGATAAAAGTACCATACTTTTGTAGGAATTTTTGTCGTCTTTAATACTGTGTGGGTTTGGAAGCAGTCAGAGGTAAACTTTGGACACCAGGGGGCGCTGTTTGGCAGGAACGGCAGATTTGGCTCCATCCGCTATAGTGTTAAGATTTTGGACGAGAAAAATGTTACTGTGTCGCTTTAACTCGTCATTCTGGGGACTTGTTTTGGAATTTCTCCCACATATGTTACATCCTCTTGTTCGGCAGGGTATCGCGGTCGTGGCGATGCCCTCGGTTTGTGGCTGAGAGTCACGGTTTGCAAACAGTTAAGAGTAGTTCGGGGAGTTTAAAATCGTTGATTTTGAGGGAGAATTTTCGGTTTCCCCATGTTAATGGATGACAGGAGCCAAAAAGGCGATTAGGGGGTGGGGAGCTTGGACGGCTAATAAAAATTAAACTGGACTAGGTAAGAAAATTTCCCTCTAGAGTTCAGTAGTAAACAATCTCCTCTATTTTTGTATATCTCAATTTAACCGATGCGACCTTCGCCCTATGAGGAGTTAAATTTTCCGTTTCTGCCTTTTTTTCCCTTTTTTGGGCGAACACCTTACATTGAAAGGCAAATAGCCAGCTTCCTGTTGGAGTTAGGCCAAAAGTTAGAGCGCGTGAGTCGTAGGGCTCGAGTAGACGAACAAATTTCGTATTCGCGACATTTCTCTACGACATTCCTACGGACCGTGGCGGGCGATTGCAATTTTCTAGGTGGCGCTAGAGAGCCATTTTTGGACTTTCCTGGAATGTTTTGACATGATCTTCTGAAGGCTGCAACTTTTCACGAGCCATCCAAATTTGGTGAGTTTTTGAGCGTGGCTAGGGGGTCAAATATGAGCGTAAGTGAAAAGAAAAAAAAAAAAAATATATAATAATTAAAGCTGCAAGCAGCATTGGTCGGGACCTCGAGATTGCCCGTCGGGGGGGTGGCTATGAACGGTTAATTAAAAAAAAGATTATTTAAGCAAAAAAAAAAAAAAAAAAAAAATTAGTACTTTTATTTTGAAAAAACGGCGTCAAAACCAGCTAATTAGCTAGTGATTTGTGATTGCAGCACCCCCATTAGGCTACCTACCAAATTTCGGCTCAATCGGACAATGCTTGCTCGCATGCTAACAGGCATGCTAAGCCGCAAGCTAGCCGAGCTGCCTGAAAATGTCTGTTGGGTACTCCTCAGATGGCCCCGATCCTGAATCTGGTCTTACTTCAATTGTAGTGTGAATGACACTGCACTTATGGAACAATAAAGGTTTTTCAAAAACTTCCACCGACATACATATGAGGGCCTCAGGCCAAGCCTCCTACAGCGGTCAGTGTGGGACGATTGAGTGACCTGGTGGAGTGCCGGGCCTAGGAGGCCCGGCCTTTGTCGGCGGTGCACGGTGTGAATGACGCAGCACTTATCGAACATGAAAGGTCTTTCAAAAACTTCCACCGACATGAATTTGAGGGCCTCAGGCCAGGTCTCATACAGGTTTTGCATGTCCTCATGACAGGAGAACATGAGACATGAGAGTGAGGTCAGGTCACATGAGAGTAACCTGACCTGAGAGTGACTGGTGAGGTCACTCTCAGGTCAAACTGCAGGATATGACAGGCTGTCAATCACACAGCAGTGATGAGCCTGAAGCTACAGGAAGCTGCCCATATATGGAGTGATGCACTGACCAATCACAGTGGAGAATTTCACAGCTGCGCCGAGCGCGGACACTCTGACGTCAGAGTGAGCCAGAGAGGATTATATTAGAAGATTTTGCAAACAACTGCTCTTAATCTATACTTATCGGGGGAGTATGTGGATAAAAATACCATACTTTTGTAGGAATTTTTGTCGTCTTTAATACTGTGTGGGTTTGGAAGCAGTCAGAGGTAAACTTTGGACACCAGGGTGCGCTGTTTGGCGACAACGCCGGATATCTCCCATCAGGATTCAATGTAAAAATGTAGAATGAAAAAAATGTTACTGTGTCGTTTTAACTCGTCATTCTGGGGACTTGTTTTGGAATTTTCCCCACATATGTTACATCCTCTTGTTCGGCAGGGTCTCGCGGTCGTGGCGATGCCCTCGGTTTGTGGCTGAGAGTCACGGTTTGCAAACAGTTAAGAGTAGTTCGGGGAGTTTAAAATCGTTGATTTTCGGCGAGAATTTTCCGTTTCCCCATGTTAATGGATGACAGGAGCCAAAAAGGCGATTAGGGGGTGGGGAGCTTGGACGGCTAATAAAAATTAAACTGGACTAGGTAAGAAAAATTCCCTCTAAATATTTGTAGTAAACAATCTCCTCTATTTTTGTATATCTCAATTTCACGGATACGACCTTCGCCCTATGATGGTTTAGATTTTCCGTTTCGGCCTTTTTTTGCCTTTTTAGGGTGAACACCTTACTTTGAAAGGCAAATAGTGGGCTTCCTGTTGGAGTTAGGTCAAAAGTTAGAGCGCGTGAGTCGTAGGGCTCGAGTAGACGAAGAAGTTTCGTATTTGCCACATTTCTCTACGACATTCCTACGGACCGTGGCGGGCGATTGAAAGTGTCTAGGTGGCGCTAGAGAGCCACTTTTGGATTTTCTGGAAATTTGTTGACATGAGATTGTGGAGTGCCACACTTTTGACGAGTCTTCCAAATTTGGTGAGTTTTTGAGCGTGTTTAGGGGGTCAAATTGAGGGATTTATCCGTGAAATAAATAATAATAATAATTAAAGCTGCAAGCAGCATTGGTCGGGACCTCGAGATTGCCCGTCGGGGGGGTGGCTATGAACGGTTAATTAAAAAAAATATTATTTAAGCAAAAAAAAAAAAAAAAAAAATTAGTACTTTTATTTTGAAAAAACGGCGTCAAAACCAGCTAATTAGCTAGTGATTTGTGATTGCAGCACCCCCATTAGGCTACCTACCAAATTTCGGCTCAATCGGACAATGCTTGCTCGCATGCTAACAGGCATGCTAAGCCGCAAGCTAGCCGAGCTGCCTGAAAATATCTGTTGGGTACTCCTCAGATGGCCCCGATCCTGAATCTGGTCTTACTTCAATTGTAGTGTGAATGACACTGCACTTATGGAACAATAAAGGTTTTTCAAAAACTTCCACCGACATACATATGAGGGCCTCAGGCCAGGCCTCCTACGGAGGTCAGTGTGGGACATGAGACTGACCTGGTGGAGTGCCGGGCCTAGGAGGCCCGGCCTTTGTCGGCGTGAACGAAGGTATGAATGATGCATCAATGAAGGTTTTTCACAAACTTTCACCGACATGAATTACATGTCTCAGGCCAGACCTCGTACAGGTTTTGCATGTCCTCATGACAGGAGAACATGAGACATGAGAGTGAGGTCAGGTCACATGAGAGTAACCTGACCTGAGAATGACTGGTGAGGTCACTCTCAGGTCAAACTGCAGGACATGACAGGCTGTCAATCACACAGCAGTGATGAGCCTGAAGCTACAGGAAGCTGCCCATATATGGAGTGATGCACTGACCAATCACAGTGGAGAATTTCACAGCTGCACCGAGCGCGGACACTCTGACGGCAGAGTGAGCCAGAGAGGATTATATTCAAAGATTTTGCGAACAACTGCTCTTAATCTATACTTATCGGGGGTGTATGTGGATAAAAATACCATACTTTTGTAGGGATTTTTGTCCTCTTTCAGAATGTATGGGTTTGGAAGCAGTCGGAGGTAAACTTTGGACACCAGGGTGCGCTGTTTGGCGACAACGCCGGATATCTCCCATCAGGATTCAATGTAAAAATGTAGAACGAAGAAAATGTTACTGTGTCGCTTTAACTCGTCATTCTGGGGACTTGTTTTGGAATTTTCCCCACATATGTTACATCCTCTTGTTCGGCAGGGTCTCGTGTACGTGGCGATGCCCTCGGTTTGTGGCTGAGAGTCACGGTTTGCAAACAGTTAAGAGTAGTTCGGGGAGTTTAAAATCATTGATTTTCGGCGAGAATTGTCCGTTTCCCCATGTTAATGGATGACAGGAGCCAAAAAGGCGTTTAGGGGGTGGGGAGCTTGGACGGCTAATAAAAATTAAACTGGACTAGGTAAGAAAATTTCCCTCTAGAGTTCAGTAGTAAACAATCTCCTCTATTTTTGTATATCTCAATTTAACCGATGCGACCTTCGCCCTATGAGGAGTTAAATTTTCCGTTTCTGCCTTTTTTTCCCTTTTTTGGGCGAATACCTTACATTGAAAGGCAAATAGCCGGCTTCCTGTTGGAGTTAGGTCAAAAGTTAGAGCGCGTCAGTCGTAGGGGTCGAGTAGACGAAGAAGTTTCGTATTCGCTGTTTTTCTCTACGACATTCTTACGGACCGTGGCGGGTGATTGCATTTTTCTAGGTGGCGCTAGAGAGCCATTTTTGGATTTTTGGGGAATTTTTTGACGTGAGATTGTGGAGTGCCACACTTTTGACGAGTCTCCCAAATTTGGTGAGTTTTTGAGCGTGTTTAGGGGGTTCGGAGGGCCCACACTTTTGGCGACGACGAAATCCAAAAGAGACCTGCCGTTGGCTGGGCTTAGGGCCCAGCCGTTGGCGAGGTCCCTAATAAAAAACATTCGAAAAACAATATACAATTTCGCCACCACGTCAGAGTGGCCGGGACCCCCTTCGGGGGCCCCGGCCACTCTGACAGGGTCATGAGAGTGTCCTGGATGAGTGTGGGGCCTCCTGCGGAGGCCCCACACTTTTGGCGACGACGAAATCCAAAAGAGACCTGCCGTTGGCTGGGCCTAGGGCCCAGCCGTTGGCGAGGTCCCTAATTAAAGCTGCAAGCAGCATTGGTCGGGACCTCGAGATTGCCCGTCGGGGGGGTGGCTATGAACGGTTCAAAATATTTCCTTAAATAATAATAAAAAAAAAAAAAAAAATTCATGACTTTTATTTTGAAAAAACGGCGTCAAAACCAGCTAATTAGCTAGTGATTTGTGATCGCAGCAACCCCATTAGGCTACCTACCAAATTTCGGCTCAATCAGACAATGTTTGCGACCATATTAGCAGGCATGCTAAGCCGCAAGCTAGCCGAGCTGCCTGAAAATGTCTGTTAGGTACTCCCCAGATGGCCCCGATCCTGAATCTGGTCTTACTTCAATCGTAGTGTAAAGGACACAGCACTTATGGCACAATAAAGGTTTTTCAAAAACTTCCACCGACATGAATTATATGGCCTCAGGCCAGGCCTCCTACGGAGGTCAGTGTGGGACATGAGACTGACCTGGTGGAGTGCCGGGCCTAGGAGGCCCGGCCTTTGTCGGCGTGAACGAAGGTGTGAATGATGCAATAAAGGTTTTTCACAAACTTTCACCGACATGAATTACATGTCTCAGGCCAGACCTCGTACAGGTTTTGCATGTCCTCATGACAGGACAACATGAGACATGAGAGTGAGGTCAGGTCACATGAGAGTAACCTGACCTGAGAATGACTGCTGAGGTCACTCTCAGGTCAAACTGCAGGATATGACAGGCTGTCAATCACACAGCAGTGATGAGCCTGAAGCTACAGGAAGCTGCCCATATATGGAGTGATGCACTGTCCAATCACAGTGGAGAATTTCACAGCTGCACCGAGCGCGGACACTCTGACGGCAGAGTGAGCCAGAGAGGATTATATTCAAAGATTTTGCGAACAACTGCTCTTAATCTATACTTATCGGGGGAGTATGTGGATAAAAATACCATACTTTTGTAGGGATTTTTGTTCTCTTTCAGAATGTGTGGGTTTGGAAGCAGTCGGAGGTAAACTTTGGACACCAGGGTGCGCTGTTTGGCGACAACGCCGGATATCTCCCATCAGGATTCAATGTAAAAATGTAGAATGAAAAAAATGTTACTGTGTCGCTTTAACTCATCATTCTGGGGACTTGTTGTGGAATTTTCCCCACATATGTTACATCCTCTTGTTCGGCAGGGTCTCGCGGTAGTGGCGAGACCCTCGGTTTGTGGCTGAGAGTCACGGTTTGCAAACAGTTAAGAGTAGTTCGGGGAGTTTAAAATCGTTGATTTTCGGCGAGAATTTTCCGTCTCCCCATGTTAATGGATGACAGGAGCGAAATTGCCGATTAGGGGGTGGGGAGCTTGGATGGCTAATAAAAATTAAACTGGACTAGGTAAGAAAAATTCCCTCTAAATATTTGTAGTAAACAATCTCCTCTATTTTTGTATATCTCAATTTAACCGATACGACCTTCGCCCTATGATGGTTTAGATTTTCCGTTTCGGCCTTTTTTTGCCTTTTTTGGGTGAACACCTTACTTTGAAAGGCAAATAGCGGCCTTTCTATTGGAGTTAGGTCAAAAGTTAGAGCGCGTGAGTCGTAGGGCTCGAGTAGACGAAGAAGTTTCGTATTCGCGACATTTCTCTACGACATTCCTACGGACCGTGGTGGGCGATTGCAATTTTCTAGGTGGCGCTAGAGAGCCATTTTTGGACTTTCCTGGAATGTTTTGACATGGTCACCAGCTCTATGCGATTTTTTACGAGTCTTCCAAATTTGGTGAGTTTTTGAGCGTGGCTAGGGGGTCAAATATGAGCGCAACGGAAAAGAAAAAAAATATATAATTAAAGCTGCAAGCAGCATTGGTCGGGACCTCGAGATTGCCCGTCGGGGGGGTGGCTATGAACGGTTCAAAATATTTGCTTAAATATAAAAAAAAAATAAAAAATTGTTTTACGACTTTTATTTTGAAAAAACTGCATCAAAACCAGCTAATTAGCTAGTGATTTGTGATCGCAGCACCCCCATTAGGCTACCTACCAAATTTCGGCTCAATCGGACAATGTTTGCTCGCATGCTAACAGGTGTGCTAAACCGCAAGCTAGCCGAGCTGCCTGAAAATGTCTGTTGGGTACTCCCCAGATGGCCCCGATCCTGAATCTGGTCTTACTTCAATTCTAGTGTAAAAGACACAGCACTTATGGCACAATAAAGGTTTTTCAAAAACTTCCACCGACATGAATTATATGGCCTCAGGCCAGGCCTCCTACGGAGGTCAGTGTGGGACATGAGACTGACCTGGTGGAGTGCCGGGCCTAGGAGGCCCGGCCTTTGTCGGCGTGAACGAAGGTATGAATGATGCATCAATGAAGGTTTTTCACAAACTTTCACCGACATGAATTACATGTCTCAGGCCAGACCTCGTACAGGTTTTGCATGTCCTCATGACAGGAGAACATGAGACATGAGAGTGAGGTCAGGTCACATGAGAGTAACCTGACCTGAGAATGACTGGTGAGGTCACTCTCAGGTCAAACTGCAGGACATGACAGGCTGTCAATCACACAGCAGTGATGAGCCTGAAGCTACAGGAAGCTGCCCATATATGGAGTGATGCACTGACCAATCACAGTGGAGAATTTCACAGCTGCACCGAGCGCGGACACTCTGACGGCAGAGTGAGGCAGAGAGGATTATATTCAAAGATTTTGCGAACAACTGCTCTTAATCTATACTTATCGGGGGTATATGTGGATAAAAATACCATACTTTTGTAGGGATTTTTGTCCTCTTTCAGAATGTATGGGTTTGGAAGCAGTCGGAGGTAAACTTTGGACACCAGGGTGCGCTGTTTGGCGACAACGCCGGATATCTCCCATCAGGATTCAATGTAAAAATGTAGAACGAAGAAAATGTTACTGTGTCGCTTTAACTCGTCATTCTGGGGACTTGTTTTGGAATTTTCCCCACATATGTTACATCCTCTTGTTCGGCAGGGTCTCGCGGTTGTGGCGATGCCCTCGGTTTGTGGCTGAGAGTCACGGTTTGCAAACAGTTAAGAGTAGTTCGGGGAGTTTAAAATCGTTGATTTTTGGGGAGAATTTTCGGTTTCCCCATGTTAATGGATGACAGGAGCCAAAAAGCCGATTAGGGGGTGGGGAGCTTTGACGGCTAATAAAAATTAAACTGGACTAGGTAAGAAAAATTCCCTCTAAATATTTGTAGTAAACAATCTCCTCTATTTTTGTATATCTCAGTTTAACCGATACGACCTTCGCCCTATGATGGTTTAGATTTTCCGTTTCGGCCTTTTTTTGCCTTTTTTGGGTGAACACCTTACTTTGAAAGGCAAATAGCGGCCTTCCTGTTGGAGTTAGGTCAAAAGTTAGAGCGCGTCAGTCGTAGGGCTCGAGTAGACGAACAAATTTCGTATTCGCGACATTTCTGTACGACATTCCTGCGGACCGTGGCGGGCGATTGCAATTTTCTAGGTGGCGCTAGAGAGCCATTTTTGGACTTTCCTGGAATGTTTTGACATGGTTACCGGCTCTATGCGATTTTTCACGAGCCTTCCAAATTTGGTGAGTTTTTGAGCGTGGCTAGGGGGTCAAATATGAGCGTAACGAAAAAGAAAAATATATAATAATAATAATAGTGAAAAAAAAAAAACATTCGAAATACAATATAGAATTTCGCCACCAGGTAGTGGCCGACGCCCCCTTCGGGGGCGTCGGCCACTCTGAGGGGGTCATGAGAGCAACCGGATGAGTGTGGGGCCTCCTACGGAGGCCCCACACTTTTGGCGACGACGAAATCCAAAAGAGACCTGCCGTTGGCTGGGCCTAGGGCCCACCCGTTGGCGAGGTCCCTAATTAAAGCTGCAAGCAGCATTGGTCGGGACCTCGAGACTGCCCGTCGGGGGGGTGGCTATGAACGGTTAATAAAAAAGACAATTTTTTAAGTAAAAAAAAAAAAAAAAAAAAAAAAAGACTTTTATTATGAAAAAACGGCGTCAAAACCAGCTAATTAGCTAGTGATTTGTGATCGCAGCAACCCCATTAGGCTACCTACCAAATTTCGGCTCAATCAGACAATGTTTGCGACCATGCTAGCAGGCATGCTAAGCCGCAAGCTAGCCGAGCTGCCTGAAAATGTCTGTTAGGTACTCCCCAGATGGCCCCGATCCTGAATCTGGTCTTACTTCAATTGTAGTGTAAAAGACACAGCACTTATGGCACAATAAAGGTTTTTCAAAAACTTCCACCGACATGAATTACATGGCCTAAGGCCAAGCCTCCTACAGAGGTCAGTGTGGGACATGAGAGTGACCTGGTGGACTGCCGGGCCTAGGAGGCCCGGCCTTTGTCGGCGTGAACGAAGGTGTGAATGATGCATCAATGAAGGTTTTTCACAAACTTCCTCCGACATGAATTACATGTCTCAGGCCAGGTCTCATACAGGTTTTGCATGTCCTCATGACAGGAGAACATGAGACATGAGAGTGAGGTCAGGTCACATGAGAGTAACCTGACCTGAGAATGATTGGTGAGGTCACTCTCAGGTCAAACTGCAGGATATGACAGGCTGTCAATCACACAGCAGTGATGAGCCTGAAGCTACAGGAAGCTGCCCATATATGGAGTGATGCACTGACCAATCACAGTGGAGAATTTCACAGCTGCGCCGAGCGCGGACACTCTGACGTCAGAGTGAGGCAGAGAGGATTATATTAGAAGATTTTGCGAACAACTGCTCTTAATCTATACTTATCGGGGGAGTATGTGGATAAAAGTACCATACTTTTGTTGGAATTTTTGTCGTCTTTAATACTGTGTGGGTTTGGAAGCAGTCAGAGGTAAAGTTTGGACACCAGGGGGCGCTGTTTGGCAGGAACGGCAGATTTGGCTCCATCCGCTATAGTGTTAAGATTTCGGACGAGAAAAATGTTACTGTGTCGCTTTAACTCGTCATTCTGGGGACTTGTTTTGGAATTTTCCCCACATATGTTACATCCTCTTGTTCGGCAGGGTCTCGTGTACGTGGCGATGCCCTCGGTTTGTGGCTGAGAGTCACGGTTTGCAAACAGTTAAGAGTAGTTCGGGGAGTTTTAAATCGTTGATTTTCGGCGAGAATTTTCGGTTTCCCCATGTTAATGGATGACAGGAGCCAAAAAGGCGTTTAGGGGGTGGGGAGCTTGGACGGCTAATAAAAATTAAACTGGACTAGGTAAGAAAAATTCCCTCTAAATATTTGTAGTAAACAATCTCCTTTATTTTTGTATATCTCAATTTCACCGATACGACCTTCGCCCTATGATGGTTTAGATTTTCCGTTTCGGCCTTTTTTTGCCTTTTTTGGGTGAACACCTTACTTTGAAAGGCAAATAGCGGCCTTCCTGTTGGAGTTAGGTCAAAAGTTAGAGCGCGTGCGTCGTAGGGCTCGAGTAGACGAACAAATTTCGTATTCGCGACATTTCTCTACGACATTCCTACGGACCGTGGCGGGCGATTGCAATTTTGTAGGTGGCGCTAGAGAGCCATTTTTGGATTTTCATGGAATGTTTTGACATGGTCACCGGCTCTATGCGATTTTTCACAAGCCTTCCAAATTTGGTGAGTTTTTGAGCGTGTCTAGGGGGTCCAATCTGAGCGCAACGGAAAAGAAAAAAAAAAAAAAATATATATAATTAAAGCTGCAAGCAGCATTGGTCGGGACCTCGAGACTGCCCGTCGGGGGGGTGGCTATGAACGGTTAATAAAAAAGAAAATTTTTTAAGTAAAAAAAAAAAAAAAAAAAAAAAAGACTTTTATTTTGAAAAAACGGCGTCAAAACCAGCTAATTAGCTAGTGATTTGTGATCGCAGCAACCCCATTAGGCTACCTACCAAATTTCGGCTCAATCAGACAATGTTTGCGACCATGCTAGCAGGCATGCTAAGCCGCAAGCTAGCCGAGCTGCCTGAAAATGTCTGTTGGGTACTCCCCAGATGGCCCCGATCCTGAATCTGGTCTTACTTCAATTGTAGTGTAAAAGACACAGCACTTATGGCACAATAAAGGTTTTTCAAAAACTTCCACCGACATGAATTACATGGCCTCAGGCCAATCCTCCTACAGAGGTCAGTGTGGGACATGAGAGTGACCTGGTGGAGTGCCGGGCCTAGGAGGCCCGGCCTTTGTCGGCGTGAACGAAGGTGTGAATGATGCAGCATTAAAGCTTTTTCAAAAACTTCCACCGACTTCCATCGTACAAAGGTCAGTGTGGGACGATGGAGTGACCTGGTGGAGTGCCGGGCCTAGGAGGCCCGGCCTTTGTCGGCGTGAACGAAGGTGTGAATGATGCAGCAATGAAGGTTTTTCACAAACTTCCACCGACATGAATTACATGTCTCAGGCCAGACCTCGTACAGGTTTTGCACGTCCTCATGACAGGAGAACATGAGACATGAGAGTGAGGTCAGGTCACATGAGAGTAACCTGACCTGAGAATGACTGCTGAGGTCACTCTCAGGTCAAACTGCAGGATATGAAAGGCTGTCAATCACACAGCAGTGATGAGCCTGAAGCTACAGGAAGCTGCCCATATATGGAGTGATGCACTGACCAATCACAGTGGAGAATTTCACAGCTGCGCCGAGCGCGGACACTCTGACGTCAGAGTGAGCCAGAGAGGATTATATTAGAAGATTTTGCGAACAAGTGCTCTTAATCTATACTTATCGGGGGAGTATGTGGATAAAAATACCATACTTTTGTAGGAATTTTTGTCCTCTTTAAGATTGTGTACGCTTGGAAGCAGTCGGAGGTATACTTTGGACACCAGGGTGCGCTGTTTGGCGACAACGCCGGATATCTCCCATCAGGATTCAATGTAAAAATGTAGAATGAAAAAAATGTTACTGTGTCGCTTTAACTCATCATTCTGGGGACTTGTTGTGGAATTTTCCCCACATATGTTACATCCTCTTGTTCGGCAGGGTCTCGTGTACGTGGCGATGCCCTCGGTTTGTGGCTGAGAGTCACGGTTTGCAAACAGTTAAGAGTAGTTCGGGGAGTTGTAAATCGTTGATTTTCGGCGAGAATTTTCCGTTTCCCCATGTTAATGGATGACAGGAGCCAAAATGCCGATTAGGGGGTGGGGAGCTTGGACGGCTAATAAAAATTAAACTGGACTAGGTAAGAAAATTTCCCTCTAGAGTTCAGTAGTAAACAATCTCCTCTATTTTTGTATATCTCAATTTAACCGATGCGACCTTCGCCCTATGAGGAGTTAAATTTTCCGTTTCTGCCTTTTTTTCCCTTTTTTGGGCGAACACCTTACTTTGAAAGGCAAATAGCGGCCTTCCTGTTGGAGTTAGGTCAAAAGTTAGAGCACGTGAGTCGTAGGGGTCGAGTAGACGAAGAAGTTTCGTATTCGCTGTTTTTCTCTACGACATTCCTACGGACCGTGGCGGGTGATTGCAACTTTCTAGGTGGCGCTAGAGAGCCATTTTTGGATTATTTGGGAATTTTTTGACGTGAGATTGTGGAGTGCCACACTTTTGACGAGTCTCCCAAATTTGGTGAGTTTTTGAGCGTGTTTAGGGGGTTCGGAGGGCCCGCACTTTTGGCGACGACGAAATCCAAAAGAGACCTGCCGTTGGCTGGGCTTGGGGCCCAGCCGTTGGCGAGGTCCCTAATAAACATTCGAAAAACAATATATAATTTCGCCACCAGGTAGTGGCCGACGCCCCCTTCGGGGGCGTCGGCCACTCTGGGAGGGTCAGGAGAGGGCCTGGATGAGTGCGGGCCCTCCTTCGGAGGGCCCGCACTTTTGGCGACGACGAAATCCAAAAGAGACCTGCCGTTGGCATGGGCCTAGGGCCCATGCCGTTGGCGAGGTCCCTAATAATAATAAACATTCGAAAAACAATTACAACTTCGCCACCAAGTAGTGGCCGCACCCCCTTCGGGGGTGCGGCCACTCTGAGGGGTCAGTGGTGACCTGAGAGTGACCGGATTAGTGTGGGGCCTCCTGCGGAGGCCCCACACTGTTGGCGACGACGAAATCCAAAAGAGACCTGCCGTTGGCTGGGCTTGGGGCCCAGCCGTTGGCGAGGTCCCTAATAAGAAACATTCGAAATACAATATATAATTTCGCCACCAGGTAGTGGCCGCGCCCCCTTCGGGGGCGCGGCCACTCTGAGAGGGTCAGGGGAGGTCCTGGATGAGTGCGGGCCCTCCTTCGGAGGGCCCGCACTTTTGGCGACGACGAAATCCAAAAGAGACCTGCCGTTGGCTGGGCCTAGGGCCCACCCGTTGGCGAGGTCCCTAATTAAAGCTGCAAGCAGCATTGGTCGGGACCTCGAGACTGCCCGTCGGGGGGGTGGCTATGAACGGTTAATTAAAAAAAATATTATTTAAGCAAAAAAAAAAAAAAAAAAAAATTAGTACTTTTATTTTGAAAAAACGGCGTCGGAACCAGCTAATTAGCTAGTGATTTGTGACCGCAGCACCCCCATTAGGCCACCTACCAAATTTCAGCTCAATCGAACAATGTTTACAAGCATGCTAACGGGCATGCTATGCCGCAAGCTAGCGGATACACCGGAAAATCTCAGTGTGGTACTCCCCAGGTTGCCCCGATCCCAAATCTGGTCTTACTTCAATTCTAGTGTGAATGACACTGCACTAATGGAACAATAAAGGTTTTTCAAAAACTTCCACCGACATGAATTATATGGCCTCAGGCCAGGCCTCCTACGGAGGTCAGTGTGTGACATGAGACTGACCTGGTGGAGTGCCGGGCCTAGGAGGCCCGGCCTTTGTCGGCGGTGTGCGAAGGTGTGAATGATGCCATAAAGGTTTTTCACAAACTTCCACCGACATGAATGTGAGGGCCTCAGGCCAGGTCTCGTACAGGTTTTGCATGTCCTCATGACAGGAGAACATCAGACATGAGAGTGAGGTCAGGTCACATGAGAGTAACCTGACCTGAGAATGACTGGTGAGGTCACTCTCAGGTCAAACTGCAGGATATGACAGGCTGTCAATCACACAGCAGTGATGAGCCTGAAGCTACAGGAAGCTGCCCATATATGGAGTGATGCACTGACCAATCACAGTGGAGAATTTCACAGCTGCACCGAGCGCGGACACTCTGACGTCAGAGTGAGACAGGGAGGATTATATTCAAAGATTTTGCGAACAAGTGCTCTTAATCTATACTTATCGGGGGAGTATGTGGATAAAAATACCATACTTTTGTAGGAATTTTTGTCCTCTTTAAGACGGTGTACGCTTGGAAGCAGTCGGAGGTAAACTTTGGACACCAGGGGGCGCTGTTTGGCAGGAACGGCAGATTTGGCTCCATCCGCTATAGTGTTAAGATTTCGGACGAGAAAAATGTTACTGTGTCGCTTTAACTCGTCATTCTGGGGACTTGTTTTGGAATTTTCCCCACATATGTTACATCCTCTTGTTCGGCAGGGTCTCGTGAGCGTGGCGATGCCCTCGGTTTGTGGCTGAGAGTTACGGTTTGCAAGCAGTTAAGAGTAGTTCGGGGAGTTTAAAATCGTTGATTTTGTGGGAGAATTTTCGGTTTCCCCATGTTAATGGATGACAGGAGCCAAAAAGGCGATTAGGGGGTGGGGAGCTTGGACGGCTAATAAAAATTAAACTGGACTAGGTAAGAAAAATTCCCTCTAAATTATTGTAGTAAACAATCTCCTCTATTTTTGTATATCTCAATTTAACCGATACGACCTTCGCCCTATGATGGTTTAGATTTTCCGTTTCTGCCTTTTTTTGCCTTTTTTGGGTGAACACCTTACTTTGAAAGGCAAATAGCCGGCTTCCTGTTGGAGTTAGTTCAAAAGTTAGAGCGCGTGAGTCGTAGGGCTCGAGTAGACGAAGAAGTTTCGTATTCGCGACATTTCTCTACGACATTCCTACGGACCGTGGCGGGCGATTGCAATTTTCTAGGTGGCGCTAGAGAGCCATTTTTGGATTTTCATGGAATGTTTTGACATGGTCACCGGCTCTATGCGAATTTTCACGAGCCTGCCAAATTTGGTGAGTTTTTGAGCGTGTCTAGGGGGTCAAATATGAGCGCAACGGAAAAGAAAGCGGAAAAATAATAAGAAGAAGAAACATTCGAAATACAATATAGAATTTCGCCACCAGGTAGTGGCCGACGCCCCCTCCGGGGGCGTCGGCCACTCTGAGGGGGTCATGAGAGCAACCGGATGAGTGTGGGGCCTCCTCCGGAGGCCCCACACTTTTGGCGACGACGAAATCCAAAAGAGACCTGCCGTTGGCTGGGCCTAGGGCCCAGCCGTTGGCGAGGTCCCTAATTAAAGCTGCAAGCAGCATTGGTCGGGACCTCGAGATTGCCCGTCGGGGGGGTGGCTATGAACGGTTAATTAAAAAAAATATTATTTAAGCAAAAAAAAAAAAAAAAAAAAATTAGTACTTTTATTTTGAAAAAACGGCGTCGGAACCAGCTAATTAGCTAGTGATGTGTGACCGCAGCACCCCCATTAGGCCACCTACCAAATTTCAGCTCAATCGAACAATGTTTACTAGCATGCTAACGGGCATGCTATGCCGCAAGCTAGCGGATACACCTGAAAATCTCAGTGTGGTACTCCCCAGGTTGCCCCGATCCCAAATCTGGTCTTACTTCAATTCTAGTGTGAATGACACTGCACTTATGGAACAATAAAGGTTTTTCAAAAACTTCCACCGACATGAATTATATGGCCTCAGGCCAGGCCTCCTACGGAGGTCAGTGTGGGACATGAGAGTGACCTGGTGGAGTGTCGGCGGTGTGCGAAGGTGTGAATGATGCCATAAAGGTTTTTCACAAACTTCCACCGACATGAATGTGAGGGCCTCAGGCCAGGTCTCGTACAGGTTTTGCATGTCCTCATGACAGGAGAACATGAGACATGAGAGTGAGGTCAGGTCACATGAGAGTAACCTGACCTGAGAATGACTGCTGAGGTCACTCTCAGGTCAAACTGCAGGATATGACAGGCTGTCAATCACACAGCAGTGATGAGCCTGAAGCTACAGGAAGCTGCACATATATGGAGTGATGCACTGACCAATCACAGTGGAGAATTTCACAGCTGCACCGAGCGCGGACACTCTGACGTCAGAGTGAGGCAGAGAGGATTATATTAGAAGATTTTGCGAACAACTGCTCTTAATCTATACTTATCGGGGGAGTATGTGGATAAAAGTACCATACTTTTGTAGGAATTTTTGTCGTCTTTAATACTGTGTGGGTTTGGAAGCAGTCAGAGGTAAAGTTTGGACACCAGGGGGCGCTGTTTGGCAGGAACGGCAGATTTGGCTCCATCCGCTATAGTGTTAAGATTTCGGACGAGAAAAATTTTACTGTGTCGCTTTAACTCGTCATTCTGGGGACTTGTTTTGGAATTTTCCCCACATATGTTACATCCTCTTGTTCGGCAGGGTCTCGTGTACGTGGCGATGCCCTCGGTTTGTGGCTGAGAGTCACGGTTTGCAAACAGTTAAGAGTAGTTCGGGGAGTTTTAAATCGTTGATTTTCGGCGAGAATTTTCCGTTTCCCCATGTTAATGGATGACAGGAGCCAAAAAGGCGATTAGGGGGTGGGGAGATTGGACGGCTAATAAAAATTAAACTGGACTAGGTAAGAAAATTTCCCTCTAGAGTTCAGTAGTAAACAATCTCCTCTATTTTTGTATATCTCAATTTAACCGATGCGACCTTCGCCCTATGAGGAGTTAAATTTTCCGTTTCTGCCTTTTTTTCCCTTTTTTGGGCGAATACCTTACATTGAAAGGCAAATAGCCGGCTTCCTGTTGGAGTTAGGGCAAAAGTTAGAGCGCGTGAGTCGTAGGGCTCGAGTAGACGAACAAATTTCATATTCACGACATTTCTCTACGACATTCCTACGGACCATGGCGGGTGATTGCAATTTTCTAGGTGGCGCTAGAGAGCCATTTTTGGATTTTTTGGGAATTTTTTGACGTGAGATTGTGGAGTGCCACACTTTTGACGAGTCTCCCAAATTTGGTGAGTTTTTGAGCGTGTTTAGGGGGTTCGGAGGGCCCGCACTTTTGGCGACGACGAAATCCAAAAGAGACCTGCCGTTGGCTGGGCCTAGGGCCCACCCGTTGGCGAGGTCCCTAATAAGAAACATTCGAAAAACAATATATAATTTCGCCACCAGGTAGTGGCCGCGCCCCCTTCGGGGGCGCGGCCACTCTGGGAGGGTCAGGAGAGTTCTGGATGAGTGTGGGGCCTCCTGCGGAGGCCCCACACTTTTGGCGACGACGAAATCCAAAAGAGACCTGCCGTTGGCTGGGCCTAGGGCCCACCCGTTGGCGAGGTCCCTAATAATAAACATTCGAAAAACAATATATAATTTCGCCACCAGGTAGTGGCCGACGCCCCCTTCGGGGGCGTCGGCCACTCTGGGAGGGTCAGGAGAGGGCCTGGATGAGTGTGGGGCCTCCTGCGGAGGCCCCACACTTTTGGCGACGACGAAATCCAAAAGAGACCTGCCGTTGGCTGGGCCTAGGGCCCAGCCGTTGGCGAGGTCCCTAAAAAACATTCGAAATACAATATACAATTTCGCCACCACGTCAGAGTGGCCGGGACCCCCTTCGGGGGCCCCGGCCACACTTACAGGGTCAGGGGAGGTCCTGGATGAGTGCGGGCCCTCCTTCGGAGGGCCCGCACTTTTGGCGACGACGAAATCCAAAAGAGACCTGCCGTTGGCTGGGCCTAGGGCCCACCCGTTGGCGAGGTCCCTAATTAAAGCTGCAAGCAGCATTGGTCGGGACCTCGAGACTGCCCGTCGGGGGGGTGGCTATGAACGGTTCAAAATATTTGCTTAAATATTAAAAAAAAAAAAAAAAAAAATTTGTATGACTTTTATTTTGAAAAAACTGCGTCAAAACCAGCTAATTAGCTAATGATTTGTGATCGCAGCAACCCCATTAGGCTACCTACCAAATTTCGGCTCAATCAGACAATGTTTGCTCGCATGCTAACAGGCATGCTAAGCCGCAAGCTAGCCGAGCTGCCTGAAAATGTCTCTTGGGTACTCCCCAGATGGCCCCGATCCTGAATGTGGTCTTACTTCAATTCTAGTGTAAAAGACACAGCACTTATGGCACAATGAAGGTTTTTCAAAAACTTCCACCGACATGAATTATATGGCCTCAGGCCAGGCCTCCTACGGAGGTCAGTGTGTGACATGAGAGTGACCTGGTGGAGTGCCGGGCCTAGGAGGCCCGGCCTTTGTCGGCGGTGTGCGAAGGTGTGAATGATGCCATAAAGGTTTTTCAAAAACTTCCACCTACATGAATTATATGGCCTCAGGCCAGGCCTCCTACGGAGGTCAGTGTGTGACATGAGAGTGACCTGGTGGAGTGCCGGGCCTAGGAGGCCCGGCCTTTGTCGGCAGTGTGCGAAGGTGTGAATGATGCAATAAAGGTTTTTCACAAACTTCCACCGACATGAATTACATGTCTCAGGCCAGAGCTCGTACAGGTTTTGCATGTCCTCATGACAGGAGAACATGAGACATGAGAGTGAGGTCAGGTCACATAAGAGTAACCTGAACTGAGAATGACTGCTGAGGTCACTCTCAGGTCAAACTGCAGGATATGACAGGCTGTCAATCACACAGCAGTGATGAGCCTGAAGCTACAGGAAGCTGCCCATATATGGAGTGATGCACTGACCAATCACAGTGGAGAATTTCACAGCTGCACCGAGCGCGGACACTCTGACGGCAGAGTGAGCCAGAGAGGATTATATTAGAAGATTTTGCGAACAACTGCTCTTAATCTATACTTATCGGGGGAGTATGTGGATAAAAATACCATACTTTTGTAGGAATTTTTGTCCTCTTTAATAGTGTGTGGGTTTGGAAGCAGTCAGAGGTAAACTTTGGACACCAGGGGGCGCTGTTTGGCAGGAACGGCAGATTTGGCTCCATCCGCTATAGTGTTAAGATTTCGGACGAGAAAAATTTTACTGTGTCGCTTTAACTCGTCATTCTGGGGACTTGTTTTGGAATTTTCCCCACATATGTTACATCCTCTTGTTCGGCAGGGTCTCGTGTACGTGGCGATGCCCTCGGTTTGTGGCTGAGAGTCACGGTTTGCAAACAGTTAAGAGTAGTTCGGGGAGTTGTAAATCGTTGATTTTCGGCGAGAATTTTCCGTTTCCCCATGTTAATGGATGACAGGAGCCAAAATGCCGATTAGGGGGTGGGGAGCTTGGACGGCTAATAAAAATTAAACTGGACTAGGTAAGAAAATTTCCCTCTAGAGTTCAGTAGTAAACAATCTCCTCTATTTTTGTATATCTCAATTTAACCGATGCGACCTTCGCCCTATGAGGAGTTAAATTTTCCGTTTCTGCCTTTTTTTCCCTTTTTTGGGCGAATACCTTACATTGAAAGGCAAATAGCCGGCTTCCTGTTGGAGTTAGGTCAAAAGTTAGAGCGCGTGAGTCGTAGGGGTCGAGTAGACGAAGAAGTTTCGTATTCGCGACATTTCTCTACGATTTTCCTACGGACCGTGGCGGGCGATTGCAATTTTCTAGGTGGCGCTAGAGAGCCATTTTTGGACTTTCCTGGAATGTTTTGACATGGTCACCGGCTCTATGCGATTTTTCACGAGCCATCCAAATTTGGTGAGTTTTTGAGCGTGGATAGGGGGTCCAATATGAGTGAAAGCGTAAAAAACGAAGATAAAAGAATAATTAAAGCTGCAAGCAGCATTGGTCGGGACCTCGAGACTGCCCGTCGGGGGGGTGGCTATGAACGGTTCAGAATATTTGCTTAAATATTAAAAAAAAAAAAAAAAAAATTTGTATGACTTTTATTTTGAAAAAACTGCATCAAAACCAGCTAATTAGCTAGTGATTTGTGATCGCAGCAAGCCCATTAGGCTACCTACCAAATTTCGGCTCAATCAGACAATGTTTCCTTGCATGCTAACAGGCATGCTAAGCCGCAAGCTAGCCGAGCTGCCTAAAAATGTCTGTTGGGTGCTCCCCAGATGGCCCCGATCCTGAATCTGGTCTTACTTCAATTCTAGTGTAAAAGACACAGCACTTATGGCACAATAAAGGTTTTTCAAAAACTTCCACCTACATGAATTATATGGCCTCAGGCCAGGCCTCCTACGGAGGTCAGTGTGTGACATGAGAGTGACCTGGTGGAGTGCCGGGCCTAGGAGGCCCGGCCTTTGTCGGCAGTGTGCGAAGGTGTGAATGATGCAATAAAGGTTTTTCACAAACTTCCACCGACATGAATTACACGTCTCAGGCCAGACCTCGTACAGGTTTTGCATGTCCTCATGACAGGAGAACATGAGACATGAGAGTGAGGTCAGGTCACATGAGAGTAACCTGACCTGAGAATGACTGCTGAGGTCACTCTCAGGTCAAACTGCAGGATATGACAGGCTGTCAATCACACAGCAGTGATGAGCCTGAAGCTACAGGAAGCTGCCCATATATGGAGTGATGCACTGACCAATCACAGTGGAGAATTTCACAGCTGCGCCGAGCGCGGACACTCTGACGGCAGAGTGAGCCAGAGAGGATTATATTCAAAGATTTTGCGAACAACTGCTCTTAATCTATACTTATCGGGGGAGTATGTGGATAAAAATACCATACTTTTGTAGGGATTTTTGTCCTCTTTCAGAATGTATGGGTTTGGAAGCAGTCGGAGGTAAACTTTGGACACCAGGGTGCGCTGTTTGGCGACAACGCCGGATATCTCCCATCAGGATTCAATGTAAAAATGTAGAACGAAAAAAATGTTACTGTGTCGCTTTAACTCATCATTCTGGGGACTTGTTTTGGAATTTTCCCCACATATGTTACATCCTCTTGTTCGGCAGGGTCTCGTGTACGTGGCGATGCCCTCGGTTTGTGGCTGAGAGTCACGGTTTGCAAACAGTTAAGAGTAGTTCGGGGAGTTGTAAATCGTTGATTTTCGGCGAGAATTTTCCGTTTCCCCATGTTAATGGATGACAGGAGCCAAAATGCCGATTAGGGGGTGGGGAGCTTGGACGGCTAATAAAAATTAAACTGGACTAGGTAAGAAAATTTCCCTCTAGAGTTCAGTAGTAAACAATCTCCTCTATTTTTGTATATCTCAATTTAACCGATGCGACCTTCGCCCTATGAGGAGTTAAATTTTCCGTTTCTGCCTTTTTTTCCCTTTTTTGGGCGAATACCTTACATTGAAAGGCAAATAGCCGGCTTCCTGTTGGAGTTAGGTCAAAAGTTAGAGCGTGTGAGTCGTAGGGGTCGAGTAGACGAAGAAGTTTCGTATTCGCTGTTTTTCTCTACGACATTCTTACGGACCGTGGCGGGTGATTGCAATTTTCTAGGTGGCGCTAGAGAGCCATTTTTGGATTTTTGGGGAATTTTTTGACGTGAGATTGTGGAGTGCCACACTTTTGACGAGTCTCCCAAATTTGGTGAGTTTTTGAGCGTGTTTAGGGGGTTCGGAGGGCCCGCACTTTTGGCGACGACGAAATCCAAAAGAGACCTGCCGTTGGCTGGGCCTAGGGCCCACCCGTTGGCGAGGTCCCTAATTAAAGCTGCAAGCAGCATTGGTCGGGACCTCGAGATTGCCCGTCGGGGGGGTGGCTATGAACGGTTAATTAAAAAAAATATTATTTAAGCAAAAAAAAAAAATTAGTACTTTTATTTTGAAAAAACGGCGTCGGAACCAGCTAACTAGCTAGTGATTTGTGACCGCAGCACCCCCATTAGGCCACCTACCAAATTTCAGCTCAATCGAACAATGATTACTAGCATGCTAACGGGCATGCTATGCCGCAAGCTAGCGGATACACCTGAAAATCTCAGTGTGGTACTCCCCAGGTTGCCCCGATCCCAAATCTGGTCTTGCTTCAATTCTAGTGTGAATGACACTGCACTTATGGAACAATAAAGGTTTTTCAAAAACTTCCACCGACATGAATTATATGGCCTCAGGCCAGGCCTCCTACGGAGGTCAGTGTGTGAAAAGTTAGAGCGCGTGAGTCGTAGGGCTCGAGTAGACGAAGAAGTTTCATATTCGCGACATTTCTGTACGACATTCCTACGGACCGTGGCGGGCGATTAAATGTGTCTAGGTGGCGCTAGAGAGCCATTTTTGGAATTTCATGGAATTTATTGACGTGATAATATAGATTGCCACACTTTTGACGAGTCTTCCAAATTTGGTGAGTTTTTGAGCGTGTCTAGGGGGTCAAAATGAGGGATTTATCCGTGAAAAAAAATATAATAATAATTAAAGCTGCAAGCAGCATTGGTCGGGACCTCGAGACTGCCCGTCGGGGGGGTGGCTATGAACGGTTAATTAAAAAAAATATTATTTAAGCAAAAAAAAAAAAAAAAAAAAATTTTACTTTTATTTTGAAAAAACGGCGTCGGAACCAGCTAATTAGCTAGTGATTTGTGACCGCAGCACCCCCATTAGGCCACCTACCAAATTTCAGCTCAATCGAACAATGTTTACAAGCATGCTAACGGGCATGCTATGCCGCAAGCTAGCGGATACACCGGAAAATCTCAGTGTGGTACTCCCCAGGTTGCCCCGATCCCAAATCTGGTCTTACTTCAATTCTAGTGTGAATGACACTGCACTAATGGAACAATAAAGCATGCATGTCCTCATGACAGGAGAACATGAGACATGAGAGTGAGGTCAGGTCACATAAGAGTAACCTGACCTGAGAATGACTGCTGAGGTCACTCTCAGGTCAAACTGCAGGATATGACAGGCTGTCAATCACACAGCAGTGATGAGCCTGAAGCTACAGGAAGCTGCCCATATATGGAGTGATGCACTGACCAATCACAGTGGAGAATTTCACAGCTGCACCGAGCGCGGACACTCTGACGGCAGAGTGAGCCAGAGAGGATTATATTAGATATATTAAATATTAAAAAAAAAAAATAATAATTTTTTATGACTTTTATTTTGAAAAAACTGCGTCAAATCCAGCTAATTAGCTAGTGATTTGTGATCGCAGCAACTCCATTAGGCTACCTACCAAATTTCGGCTCAATCAGACAATGTTTCCTCGCATGCTAACAGGCATGCTAAGCCGCAAGCTAGCCGAGCTGCCTAAAAATGTCTGTTGGGTGCTCCCCAGATGGCCCCGATCCTGAATCTGGTCTTACTTCAATTCTAGTGTAAAAGACACAGCACTTATGGCACAATAAAGGTTTTTCAAAAACTTCCACCTACATGAATTATATGGCCTCAGGCCAGGCCTCCTACGGAGGTCAGTGTGTGACATGAGAGTGACCTGGTGGAGTGCCGGGCCTAGGAGGCCCGGCCTTTGTCGGCAGTGTACGAAGGTGTGAATGATGCAATAAAGGTTTTTCACAAACTTCCACCGACATGAATTACATGTCTCAGGCCAGACCTCGTACAGGTTTTGCATGTCCTCATGACAGGAGAACATGAGACATGAGAGTGAGGTCAGGTCACATGAGAGTAACCTGACCTGCGAATGACTGGTGAGGTCACTCTCAGGTCAAACTGCAGGATATGACAGGCTGTCAATCACACAGCAGTGATGAGCCTGAAGCTACAGGAAGCTGCCCATATATGGAGTGATGCACTGACCAATCACAGTGGAGAATTTCACAGCTGCGCCGAGCGCGGACACTCTGACGGCAGAGTGAGCCAGAGAGGATTATATTAGAAGATTTTGCGAACAACTGCTCTTAATCTATACTTATCGGGGGAGTATGTGGATAAAAATACCATACTTTTGTAGGAATTTTTGTCCTCTTTAATAGTGTGTGGGTTTGGAAGCAGTCAGAGGTAAACTTTGGACACCAGGGGGCGCTGTTTGGCAGGAACGGCAGATTTGGCTCCATCCGCTATAGTGTTAAGATTTCGGACGAGAAAAATTTTACTGTGTCGCTTTAACTCGTCATTCTGGGGACTTGTTTTGGAATTTTCCCCACATATGTTACATCCTCTTGTTCGGCAGGGTCTCGTGGGCGTGGCGATGCCCTCGGTTTGTGGCTGAGAGTCACGGTTTGCAAACAGTTAAGAGTAGTTCGGGGAGTTTTAAATCGTTGATTTTGGGGGCGAATTTTCCATTTCCCCATGTATTCGGATGACAGGATGGGGAGAGCCGATTTCGGGGTGGGGAGCTTGGACGGCTAATAAAAATTAAACTGGACTAGGTAAGAAAATTTCCCTCTAGAGTTCAGTAGTAAACAATCTCCTCTATTTTTGTATATCTCAATTTAACCGATGCGACCTTCGCCCTATGAGGAGTTAAATTTTCCGTTTCTGCCTTTTTTTCCCTTTTTTGGGTGAACACATTACGTTGAAAGGCAAATAGCCGGCTTCCTGTTGGAGTTAGGTCAAAAGTTAGAGCGCGTGAGTCGTAGGGCTCGAGTAGACGAAGAAGTTTCATATTCGCGACATTTCTGTACGACATTCCTACGGACCGTGGCGGGCGATTAAATGTGTCTAGGTGGCGCTAGAGAGCCATTTTTGGAATTTCATGGAATTTATTGACGTGATAATATAGATTGCCACACTTTTGACGAGTCTTCCAAATTTGGTGAGTTTTTGAGCGTGTCTAGGGGGTCAAAATGAGGGATTTATCCGTGAAAAAAAATATAATAATAATTAAAGCTGCAAGCAGCATTGGTCGGGACCTCGAGACTGCCCGTCGGGGGGGTGGCTATGAACGGTTAATTAAAAAAAATATTATTTAAGCAAAAAAAAAAAAAAAAAAAAATTTTACTTTTATTTTGAAAAAACGGCGTCGGAACCAGCTAATTAGCTAGTGATTTGTGACCGCAGCACCCCCATTAGGCCACCTACCAAATTTCAGCTCAATCGAACAATGTTTACAAGCATGCTAACGGGCATGCTATGCCGCAAGCTAGCGGATACACCGGAAAATCTCAGTGTGGTACTCCCCAGGTTGCCCCGATCCCAAATCTGGTCTTACTTCAATTCTAGTGTGAATGACACTGCACTAATGGAACAATAAAGGTTTTTCAAAAACTTCCACCGACATGAATTATATGGCCTCAGGCCAGGCCTCCTACGGAGGTCAGTGTGTGACATGAGAGTGACCTGGTGGAGTGCCGGGCCTAGGAGGCCCAGCCTTTGTCGGCGGTGTGCGAAGGTGTGAATGATGCCATAAAGGTTTTTCACAAACTTCCACCGACATGAATGTGAGGGCCTCAGGCCAGGTCTCGTACAGGTTTTGCATGTCCTCATGACAGGAGAACATGAGACATGAGAGTGAGGTCAGGTCACATGAGAGTAACGTGACCTGAGAATGATTGGTGAGGTCACTCTCAGGTCAAACTGCAGGATATGACAGGCTGTCAATCACACAGCAGTGATGAGCCTGAAGCTACAGGAAGCTGCCCATATATGGAGTGATGCACTGACCAATCACAGTGGAGAATTTCACAGCTGCGCCGAGCGCGGACACTCTGACGTCAGAGTGAGCCAGAGAGGATTATATTAGAAGATTTTGCGAACAACTGCTCTTAATCTATACTTATCGGGGGAGTATGTGGATAAAAATACCATACTTTTGTAGGAATTTTTGTCCTCTTTAAGATTGTGTACGTTTGGAAGCAGTCGGAGGTAAACTTTGGACACCAGGGGGCGCTGTTTGGCAGGAACGGCAGATTTGGCTCCATCCGCTATAGTGTTAAGATTTCGGACGAGAAAAATGTTACTGTGTCGCTTTAACTCGTCATTCTGGGGACTTGTTTTGGAATTTTCCCCACATATGTTACATCCTCTTGTTCGGCAGGGTCTCGTAGTCGTGGCGATGCCCTCGGTTTGTGGCTGAGAGTCACGGTTTGCAAACAGTTAAGAGTAGTTCGGGGAGTTTAAAATCGTTGATTTTCGGCGAGAATTTTCCGTTTCCCCATGTTAATGGATGACAGGAGCCAAAAAGGCGATTAGGGGGTGGGGAGCTTGGACGGCTAATAAAAATTAAACTGGACTAGGTAAGAAAATTTCCCTCTAGAGTTCAGTAGTAAACAATCTCCTCTATTTTTGTATATCTCAATTTAACCGATGCGATCTTCGCCCTATGAGGAGTTAAATTTTCCGTTTCTGCCTTTTTTTCCCTTTTTTGGGCGAACACCTTACTTTGAAAGGCAAATAGCGGCCTTCCTGTTGGAGCTAGGTCAAAAGTTAGAGCGCGTGAGTCGTAGGGCTCGAGTAGACGAAGAAGTTTTGTATTCGCGACATTTCTCTACGACATTCCTACGGACCGTGGCGGGCGATTGCAATTTTCTAGGTGGCGCTAGAGAGCCATTTTTGGATTTTTTGGGAATTTTTTGACGTGAGATTGTGGAGTGCCAGAGTTTTGACGAGTCTCCCAAATTTGGAGAGTTTTTGAGCGTGTTTAGGGGGTTCGGAGGGCCCGCACTTTTGGCGACGACGAAATCCAAAAGAGACCTGCCGTTGGCTGGGCCTAGGGCCCAGCCGTTGGCGAGGTCCCTAATAAGAAAAAGAAAAAACATTCGAAAAACAATTACAACTTCGCCACCAAGTAGTGGCCGCGCCCCCTTCGGGGGCGCGGCCACTCTGAGAGGGTCAGGGGAGGTCCTGGATGAGTGCGGGCCCTCCTTCGGAGGGCCCGCACTTTTGGCGACGACGAAATCCAAAAGAGACCTGCCGTTGGCTGGGCCTAGGGCCCACCCGTTGGCGAGGTCCCTAATTAAAGCTGCAAGCAGCATTGGTCGGGACCTCGAGACTGCCCGTCGGGGGGGTGGCTATGAACGGTTAATTAAAAAAAAATTTTTTAAGTGAAAAAAAAAAAAAAAAAAAAAAAGACTTTTATTTTGAAAAAACGGCGTCGAAACCAGCTAATTAGCTAGTGATTCGTGACCGCAGCACTCCCATTAGGACAGCTACCAAATTTCAGCTCAATCAGACAATGTTTGCGACCATGCTAACAGGCATGCTAATCCGCAAGCTAGCTGAGCTACCTGAAAATGTGTGTTGGGTACTCCCCAGATTGCCCCGATCCCGAATCTGGTCTTACTTCAATTGTAGTGTAAAAGACACAGCACTTATGGCACAATAAAGGTTTTTCAAAAACTTCCACCGACATGAATTACATGGCCTCAGGCCAAGCCTCCTACAGAGGTCAGTGTGGGACATGAGAGTGACCTGGTGGAGTGCCGGGCCTAGGAGGCCCGGCCTTTGTCGGCGTGAACGAAGGTGTGAATGATGCAGCAATAAAGCTTTTTCAAAAACTTCCACCGACTTCCATCGTACAAACGTCAGTGTGGGACGATGGAGTGACCTGGTGGAGTGCCGGGCCTAGGAGGCCCGGCCTTTGTCGGCGTGAACGAAGGTGTGAATGATGCAGCAATGAAGGTTTTTCAAAAACTTCCACCGACATGAATTACATGTCTCAGGCCAAGCCTCCTACAGAGGTCAGTGTGGGACATGAGAGTGACCTGGTGGAGTGCCGGGCCTAGGAGGCCCGGCCTTTGTCGGCGTGAACAAAGGTGTGAATGATGCAGCAATAAAGCTTTTTCAAAAACTTCCACTGACTTCCATCGTACAAAGGTCAGTGTGGGACGATGGAGTGACCTGGTGGAGTGCCGGGCCTAGGAGGCCCGGCCTTTGTCGGCGTGAACGAAGGTGTGAATGATGCAGCAATGAAGGTTTTTCACAAACTTCCACCGACATGAATTACATGTCTCAGGCCAAGCCTCCAACAAAGGTCAGTGTGGGACATGAGAGTGACCTGGTGGAGTGCCGGGCCTAGAAGGCCCGACCTTTGTCGGCGGTGTGCGAAGGTGTGAATGATGCCATAAAGGTTTTTCACAAACTTCCACCGACATGAATGTGAGGGCCTCAGGCCAGGTCTCGTACAGGTTTTGCATGTCCTCATGACAGGAGAACATGAGACATGAGAGTGAGGTCAGGTCACATGAGAGTAACCTGACCTGAGAATGACTGGTGAGGTCACTCTCAGGTCAAACTGCAGGATATGACAGGCTGTCAATCACACAGCAGTGATGAGCCTGAAGCTACAGGAAGCTGCCCATATATGGAGTGATGCACTGACCAATCACAGTGGAGAATTTCACAGCTGCACCGAGCGCGGACACTCTGACGTCAGAGTGAGACAGGGAGGATTATATTCAAAGATTTTGCGAACAACTGCTCTTAATCTATACTTATCGGGGGAGTATGTGGATAAAAATACCATACTTTTGTAGGAATTTTTGTCCTCTTTAAGACGGTGTACGCTTGGAAGCAGTCGGAGGTAAACTTTGGACACCAGGGGGCGCTGTTTGGCAGGAACGGCAGATTTGGCTCCATCCGCTATAGTGTTAAGATTTCGGACGAGAAAAATGTTACTGTGTCGCTTTAACTCGTCATTCTGGGGACTTGTTTTGGAATTTTCCCCACATATGTTACATCCTCTTGTTCGGCAGGGTCTCGCGGGCGTGGCGATGCCCTCGGTTTGTGGCTGAGAGTCATGGTTTGCAAACAGTTAAGAGTAGTTCGGGGAGTTTAAAATCGTTGATTTTCGGCGAGAATTTTCCGTTTCCCCATGTTAATGGATGACAGGAGCCAAAAAGGCGATTAGGGGGTGGGGAGCTTGGACGGCTAATAAAAATTAAACTGGACTAGGTAAGAAAAATTCCCTCTAAATTATTGTAGTAAACAATCTCCTCTATTTTTGTATATCTCAATTTAACCGATACGACCTTCGCCCTATGATGGTTTAGATTTTCCGTTTCGGCCTTTTTTTGCCTTTTTTGGGTGAACACCTTACTTTGAAAGGCAAATAGCCGGCTTCCTGTTGGAGTTAGGTCAAAAGTTAGAGCGCGTGAGTCGTAGGGCTCGAGTAGACGAACAAATTTCGTATTCGCGACATTTCTCTACGACATTCCTACGGACCGTGGCGGGCGATTGCAATTTTCTAGGTGGCGCTAGAGAGCCATTTTTGGATTTTCATGGAATGTTTTGACATGGTCACCGGCTCTATGCGATTTTTCACGAGCCTTCCAAATTTGGTGAGTTTTTGAGCGTGGCTAGGGGGTCAAATATGAGTGAAAGCGTAAAAAACGAAGTTAAAAGAATAATTAAAGCTGCAAGCAGCATTGGTCGGGACCTCGAGATTGCCCGTCGGGGGGGTGGCTATGAACGGTTAATTAAAAAAAATATTATTTAAGCAAAAAAAAAAAATTAGTACTTTTATTTTGAAAAAACGGCGTCGGAACCAGCTAACTAGCTAGTGATTTGTGACCGCAGCACCCCCATTAGGCCACCTACCAAATTTCAGCTCAATCGAACAATGATTACTAGCATGCTAACGGGCATGCTATGCCGCAAGCTAGCGGATACACCTGAAAATCTCAGTGTGGTACTCCCCAGGTTGCCCCGATCCCAAATCTGGTCTTGCTTCAATTCTAGTGTGAATGACACTGCACTTATGGAACAATAAAGGTTTTTCAAAAACTTCCACCGACATGAATTATATGGCCTCAGGCCAGGCCTCCTACGGAGGTCAGTGTGTGACCCGGCCTTTGTCGGCAGTGTGCGAAGGTGTGAATGATGCAATAAAGGTTTTTCACAAACTTCCACCGACATGAATTACATGTCTCAGGCCAGACCTCGTACAGGTTTTGCATGTCCTCATGACAGGAGAACATGAGACATGAGAGTGAGGTCAGGTCACATAAGAGTAACCTGACCTGAGAATGACTGCTGAGGTCACTCTCAGGTCAAACTGCAGGATATGACAGGCTGTCAATCACACAGCAGTGATGAGCCTGAAGCTACAGGAAGCTGCCCATATATGGAGTGATGCACTGACCAATCACAGTGGAGAATTTCACAGCTGCACCGAGCGCGGACACTCTGACGGCAGAGTGAGCCAGAGAGGATTATATTAGAAGATTTTGGTAACAACTGCTCTGAATCCATAGTTATCGGGGGAGTATGTGGATAAAAATACCATACTTTTGTAGGAATTTTTGTCGTCTTTAATACTGTGTGGGTTTGGAAGCAGTCAGAGGTAAACTTTGGACACCAGGGGGCGCTGTTTGGCAGGAACGGCAGATTTGGCTCCATCCACTATAGTGTTAAGATTTCGGACGAGAAAAATGTTACTGTGTCGCTTTAACTCGTCATTCTGGGGACTTGTTTTGGAATTTTCCCCACATATGTTACATCCTCTTGTTCGGCAGGGTCTCGTGGGTGTGGCGATGCCCTCGGTTTGTGGCTGAGAGTCACGGTTTGCAAACAGTTAAGAGTAGTTCGGGGAGTTTAAAATCGTAGATTTTGGGGGAGAATTTTCGGTTTCCCCATGTTAATGGATGACAGGAGCCAAAAAGGCGTTTAGGGGGTGGGGAGCTTGGACGGCTAATAAAAATTAAACTGGACTAGGTAAGAAAATTTCCCTCTAGAGTTCAGTAGTAAACAATCTCCTCTATTTTTGTATATCTCAATTTAACCGATGCGACCTTCGCCCTAATAGGAGTTAGATTTTCCGTTTCGGCCTTTTTTTGCCTTTTTTGGGTGAACACCTTACTTTGAAAGGCAAATAGCGGCCTTCCTGTTGGAGTTAGGTCAAAAGTTAGAGCGCGTGAGTCGTAGGGCTCGAGTAGACTAAGAAGTTTCGTATTTGCGACATTTCTCTACGACATTCCTACGGACCGTGGCGGGCGATTACAATCTTCTAGGTGGCGCTAGAGAGCCATTTTTGGACTTTCCTGGAATGTTTTGACATGATCTTCTGAAGGCTGCGACTTTTCACGAGCCATCCAAATTTGGTGAGTTTTTGAGCGTGGCTAGGGGGTCAAATATGAGCGAAAGTGAAAAGAAAAACAAAAAATAAAAAAAATATATAATTAAAGCTGCAAGCAGCATTGGTCGGGACCTCGAGATTGCCCGTCGGGGGGGTGGCTATGAACGGTTAATAAAAAAGACAATTTTTTAAGTAAAAAAAAAAAAAAAAAAAAAAAGACTTTTATTTTGAAAAAACGGCGTCAAAACCAGCTAATTAACTAGTGATTTGTGATCGCAGCAACCCCATTAGGCTACCTACCAAATTTCGGCTCAATCAGACAATGTTTGCGACCATATTAGCAGGCATGCTAAGCCGCAAGCTAGCCGAGCTGCCTGAAAATGTCTGTTAGGTACTCCCCAGATGGCCCCCATCCTGAATCTGGTCTTACTTCAATCGTAGTGTAAAGGACACAGCACTTATGGCACAATAAAGGTTTTTCAAAAACTTCCACCGACATGAATTACATGGCTTCAGGCCAAGCCTCCTACAGAGGTCAGTGTGGGACATGAGAGTGACCTGGTGGAGTGCCGGGCCTAGGAGGCCCGGCCTTTGTCGGCGTGAACGAAGGTGTGAATGATGCATCAATGAAGGTTTTTCACAAACTTCCACCGACATGAATTACATGTCTCAGGCCAGGTCTCATACAGGTTTTGCATGTCCTCATGACAGGAGAACATGAGACATGAGAGTGAGGTCAGGTCACATGAGAGTAACCTGACCTGAGAATGACTGGTGAGGTCACTCTCAGGTCAAACTGCAGGATATGACAGGCTGTCAATCACACAGCAGTGATGAGCCTGAAGCTACAGGAAGCTGCCCATATATGGAGTGATGCACTGACCAATCACAGTGGAGAATTTCACAGCTGCGCCGAGCGCGGACACTCTGATGTCAGAGTGAGCCAGAGAGGATTATATTAGAAGATTTTGCGAACAACTGCTCTGAATCCATAGTTATCGGGGGAGTATGTGGATAAAAATACCATACTTTTGTAGGAATTTTTGTCCTCTTTCAGACGGTGTGGGTATGGAAGCAGTCAGAGGTAAACTTTGGACACCAGGGGGCGCTGTTTGGCAGGAACGGCAGATTGGGCTCCATCCGCTATAGTGTTAAGATTTCGGACGAGAAAAATGTTACTGTGTCGCTTTAACTCGTCATTCTGGGGACTTGTTTTGGAATTTTCCCCACATATGTTACATCCTCTTGTTCGGCAGGGTCTCGTGGGCGTGGCGATGCCCTCGGCTTGTGGCTGAGAGTCACGGTTTGCAAACAGTTAAGAGTAGTTCGGGGTGCTTTATATCAGTGATTTTGGAGGACAATTTTCCATTTCCCCATGTATTCGGATGACAGGAGCCAAAAAGGCGATTAGGGGGTGGGGAGCTTGGACGGCTAATAAAAATTAAACTGGACTAGGTAAGAAAATTTCCCTCTAGAGTTCAGTAGTAAACAATCTCCTCTATTTTTGTATATCTCAATTTAACCGATGCGACCTTCGCCCTATGAGGAGTTAAATTTTCCGTTTCTGCCTTTTTTTCCCTTTTTTGGGCGAACACCTTACATTGAAAGGCAAATAGCCGGCTTCCTGTTGGAGTGAGGTCAAAAGTTAGAGCGCGTGAGTCGTAGGGCTCGAGTAGACGAACAAATTTCGTATTCGCGACATTTCTCTACGACATTCCTACGGACCGTGGCGGGCGATTAAAATTTTCTAGGTGGCGCTAGAGAGCCATTTTTTGACTTTGTGGGGATTTTATTTTATTTTATAAAATTTTTCGCCACTTCTGACGATCCTGCCAAATTTGGTGAGTTTTTGAGCGTGTTTAGGGGGTCAAATTAGAGCTCAAAGAGGCGTCAGGAGTCCCAAGAAAGAATTAAAGCTGCAAGCAGCATTGGTCGGGACCTCGAGATTGCCCGTCGGGGGGGTGGCTATGAACGGTTCAAAATATTTGCTTAAATATAAATAAAAAAAAAAAAAAAATTTTGTATGACTTTTATTTTGAAAAAACTGCGTCAAAACCAGCTAATTAGCTAGTGATTTGTGATCGCGGCAACCCCATTAGGCTACCTACCAAATTTCGGCTCAATCCGACAATGTTTGCTCGCATGGTAACAGGCATGCTAAGCCGCAAGCTAGCCGAGCTGCCTGAAAATGTCTCTTGGGTACTCCCCAGATGGCCCCGATCCTGAATGTGGTCTTACTTCAATTCTAGTGTAAAAGACACAGCACTTATGGCACAATAACGGTTTTTCAAAAACTTCCACCGACATGAATTATATGGCCTCAGGCCAGGCCTCCTACGGAGGTCAGTGTGGGACATGAGAGTGACCTGGTGGAGTGCCGGGCCTAGGAGGCCCGGCTTTGTCGGCGGTGTACAAATTACAAAAGAGAGCTGCCGTTGGCCAGGCCTGCGGCCTGGCCTTTCGTAAACTGTGGCTCAAGCCCGTTGGGGTGGCCACGATCCTCTAGACCAGTTAATGATCATTTTTTAAGCGTTTAAAAAACAGTACTTTTTTAATTAGTTTTATTTTGAAAAAAACGGCCTCAAAACCAGCTAATTATGTAGTGATTCATGACCGCAGCGGCCCCATTAGGCCACCTACCAAATTTCAGCTCAATCGGATAATGTTTGTTAAAATGCTAACGGACATGCTAGGCCTATGTGATCCTGAAAATGTCACTGAGATGCTCCCCCTCCCCCTCCCCCGGTCCCCGGAGCAGGATTGCGCAATCCGGTTGTAGATTTTCACAGCAGCTGCACGTCACTTTGATCGTTAACTGAGAGACCTAGAGTGTGAGAGAGTGAAGATGAATTCCAGAACTTTGCGAACAACTGCTCTGAATCCATAGTTATCGGGGGAGTATGTGGATAAAAATACCATACTTTTGTAGGAATTTTTGTCCTCTTTCAGACGGTGTGGGTGTGGAAGCAGTCAGAGGTAAACTGTGGACACCAGGGGGCGCTGTTTGGCACTAACGGCAGATTGGGCTCCATCCGCTACAGTATTAAATTCTGGGGCGAAAAGAATGTTACTCTATCACTTTAACTCGTCATTCTGGGGACTTGTTTTGGAATTTTCCCCACATATGTTACATCCTCTTGTTCGGCAGGGTCTCGTGGGCGTGGCGATGCCCTCGGTTTGTGGCTGAGAGTCACGGTTTGCAAACAGTTAAGAGTAGTTCGGGGAGTTTAAAATCGTTGATTTTCGGCGAGAATTTTCCGTTTCCCCATGTTAATGGATGACAGGAGCCAAAAAGGCGATTAGGGGGTGGGGAGCTTGGACGGCTAATAAAAATTAAACTGGACTAGGTAAGAAAAATTCCCTCTAAATTATTGTAGTAAACAATCTCCTCTATTTTTGTATATCTCAATTTAACCGATACGACCTTCGCCCTATGATGGTTTAGATTTTCCGTTTCGGCCTTTTTTTGCCTTTTTTGGGTGAACACCTTACTTTGAAAGGCAAATAGCGGCCTTCCTGTTGGAGTTAGGTCAAAAGTTAGAGCGCGTGAGTCGTAGGGCTCGAGTAGACGAAGAAGTTTCGTATTCGCGACATTTCTCTACGACATTCCTACGGACCGTGGCGGGCGATTGCAATTTTCTAGGTGGCGCTAGAGAGCCATTTTTGGACTTTCATGGAATGTTTTGACATGATCTTCTGAAGGCTGCGACTTTTCACGAGCCATCCAAATTTGGTGAGTTTTTGAGCGTGGCTAGGGGGTCAAATATGAGTGAAAGTGAAAAGAAAAATAATATATAATAAGAAACATTCGAAAAACAATATATAATTTCGCCACCAGGTAGTGGCCGCGCCCCCTTCGGGGGCGCGGCCACTCTGGGAGGGTCAGGAGAGTTCTGGATGAGTGTGGGGCCTCCTGCGGAGGCCCCACACTTTTGGCGACGACGAAATCCAAAAGAGACCTGCCGTTGGCTGGGCCTAGGGCCCAGCCGTTGGCGAGGTCCCTAATTAAAGCTGCAAGCAGCATTGGTCGGGACCTCGAGATTGCCCGTCGGGGGGGTGGCTATGAACGGTTAATAAAAAAGACAATTTTTTAAGTAAAAAAAAAAAAAAAAAAAAAAAGACTTTTATTTTGAAAAAACGGCGTCAAAACCAGCTAATTAACTAGTGATTTGTGATCGCAGCAACCCCATTAGGCTACCTACCAAATTTCGGCTCAATCAGACAATGTTTGCGACCATATTAGCAGGCATGCTAAGCCGCAAGCTAGCCGAGCTGCCTGAAAATGTCTGTTAGGTACTCCCCAGATGGCCCCCATCCTGAATCTGGTCTTACTTCAATCGTAGTGTAAAGGACACAGCACTTATGGCACAATAAAGGTTTTTCAAAAACTTCCACCGACATGAATTACATGGCTTCAGGCCAAGCCTCCTACAGAGGTCAGTGTGGGACATGAGAGTGACCTGGTGGAGTGCCGGGCCTAGGAGGCCCGGCCTTTGTCGGCGTGAACGAAGGTGTGAATGATGCATCAATGAAGGTTTTTCACAAACTTCCACCGACATGAATTACATGTCTCAGGCCAGGTCTCATACAGGTTTTGCATGTCCTCATGACAGGAGAACATGAGACATGAGAGTGAGGTCAGGTCACATGAGAGTAACCTGACCTGAGAATGACTGGTGAGGTCACTCTCAGGTCAAACTGCAGGATATGACAGGCTGTCAATCACACAGCAGTGATGAGCCTGAAGCTACAGGAAGCTGCCCATATATGGAGTGATGCACTGACCAATCACAGTGGAGAATTTCACAGCTGCGCCGAGCGCGGACACTCTGATGTCAGAGTGAGCCAGAGAGGATTATATTAGAAGATTTTGCGAACAACTGCTCTGAATCCATAGTTATCGGGGGAGTATGTGGATAAAAATACCATACTTTTGTAGGAATTTTTGTCCTCTTTCAGACGGTGTGGGTATGGAAGCAGTCAGAGGTAAACTTTGGACACCAGGGGGCGCTGTTTGGCAGGAACGGCAGATTGGGCTCCATCCGCTATAGTGTTAAGATTTCGGACGAGAAAAATGTTACTGTGTCGCTTTAACTCGTCATTCTGGGGACTTGTTTTGGAATTTTCCCCACATATGTTACATCCTCTTGTTCGGCAGGGTCTCGTGGGCGTGGCGATGCCCTCGGCTTGTGGCTGAGAGTCACGGTTTGCAAACAGTTAAGAGTAGTTCGGGGTGCTTTATATCAGTGATTTTGGAGGACAATTTTCCATTTCCCCATGTATTCGGATGACAGGAGCCAAAAAGGCGATTAGGGGGTGGGGAGCTTGGACGGCTAATAAAAATTAAACTGGACTAGGTAAGAAAATTTCCCTCTAGAGTTCAGTAGTAAACAATCTCCTCTATTTTTGTATATCTCAATTTAACCGATGCGACCTTCGCCCTATGAGGAGTTAAATTTTCCGTTTCTGCCTTTTTTTCCCTTTTTTGGGCGAACACCTTACATTGAAAGGCAAATAGCCGGCTTCCTGTTGGAGTGAGGTCAAAAGTTAGAGCGCGTGAGTCGTAGGGCTCGAGTAGACGAACAAATTTCGTATTCGCGACATTTCTCTACGACATTCCTACGGACCGTGGCGGGCGATTAAAATTTTCTAGGTGGCGCTAGAGAGCCATTTTTTGACTTTGTGGGGATTTTATTTTATTTTATAAAATTTTTCGCCACTTCTGACGATCCTGCCAAATTTGGTGAGTTTTTGAGCGTGTTTAGGGGGTCAAATTAGAGCTCAAAGAGGCGTCAGGAGTCCCAAGAAAGAATAATAATTAAAGCTGCAAGCAGCATTGGTCGGGACCTCGAGACTGCCCGTCGGGGGGGTGGCTATGAACGGTTCAAAATATTTGCTTAAATATTAAAAAAAAAAAAAACATTTTTTTATGACTTTTATTTTGAAAAAACCGCGTCAAAACCAGCTAATTAGCTAGTGATTTGTGATCGCAGCAACCCCATTAGGCTACCTACCAAATTTCGGCTCAATCAGACAATGTTTGCGACCATGCTAGCAGGCATGCTAAGCCGCAAGCTAGCCGAGCTGCCTGAAAATGTCTGTTAGGTACTCCCCAGATGGCCCCGATCCTGAATCTGGTCTTACTTCAATTGTAGTGTAAAAGACACAGCACTTATGGCACAATAAAGGTTTTTCAAAAACTTCCACCGACATGAATTACATGGCCTCAGGCCAAGCCTCCTACAGAGGTCAGTGTGGGACGATGGAGTGACCTGGTGGAGTGCCGGGCCTAGGAGGCCCGGCCTTTGTCGGCGTGAACGAAGGTGTGAATGATGCAGCAATGAAGGTTTTTCACAAACTTCCACCGACATGAATTACATGTCTCAGGCCAGACCTCGTACAGGTTTTTCATGTCCTCATGACAGGAGAACATGAGACATGAGAGTGAGGTCAGGTCACATGAGAGTAACCTGACCTGAGAATGACTGGTGAGGTCACTCTCAGGTCAAACTGCAGGATATGACAGGCTGTCAATCACACAGCAGTGATGAGCCTGAAGCTACAGGAAGCTGCCCATATATGGAGTGATGCACTGACCAATCACAGTGGAGAATTTCACAGCTGCACCGAGCGCGGACACTCTGACGTCAGAGTGAGACAGGGAGGATTATATTGAAAGATTTTGCGAACAAGTGCTCTTAATCTATACTTATTGGGGGAGTATGTGGATAAAAATACCATACTTTTGTAGGAATTTTTGTCCTCTTTAAGACGGTGTACGCTTGGAAGCAGTCGGAGGTAAACTTTGGACACCAGGGGGCGCTGTTTGGCAGGAACGGCAGATTTGGCTCCATCCGCTATAGTGTTAAGATTTCGGACGAGAAAAATGTTACTGTGTCGCTTTAACTCGTCATTCTGGGGACTTGTTTTGGAATTTTCCCCACATATGTTACATCCTCTTGTTCGGCAGGGTCTCGTGAGCGTGGCGATGCCCTCGGTTTGTGGCTGAGAGTCACGGTTTGCAAGCAGTTAAGAGTAGTTCGGGGAGTTTAAAATCGTTGATTTTGTGGGAGAATTTTCGGTTTCCCCATGTTAATGGATGACAGGAGCCAAAAAGGCGATTAGGGGGTGGGGAGCTTGGACGGCTAATAAAAATTAAACTGGACTAGGTAAGAAAAATTCCCTCTAAATTATTGTAGTAAACAATCTCCTCTATTTTTGTATATCTCAATTTAACCGATACGACCTTCGCCCTATGATGGTTTAGATTTTCCGTTTCGGCCTTTTTTTGCCTTTTTTGGGTGAACACCTTACTTTGAAAGGCAAATAGCGGCCTTCCTGTTGGAGTTAGGTCCAAAGTTAGAGCGCGTGAGTCGTAGGGCTCGAGTAGACGAAGAAGTTTTGTATTCGCGACATTTCTGTACGACATTCCTACGGACCGTGGCGGGCGATTGCAATTTTCTAGGTGGCGCTAGAGAGCCACTTTTGGATATTCCTGGAATGTTTTGACATGGTCACCGGCTCTATGCGATTTTTCACGAGCCTGTCAAATTTGGTGAGTTTTTGAGCGTGTCTAGGGGGTCAAATATGAGCGTAAGTGCAAAGAAAAAGAAAAATATATAATAAGAATAAAAAACATTCGAAATACAATAAGAACTTCGCCACCAGGTAGTGGCCGACGCCCCCTTCGGGGGCGTCGGCCACTCTAAGGGGTCAGGAGAGGGCCTGGATGAGTGTGGGGCCTCCTGCGGAGGCCCCACACTTTTGGCGACGACGAAATCCAAAAGAGACCTGCCGTTGGCTGGGCCTAGGGCCCACCCGTTGGCGAGGTCCCTAATAAACATTCGAAATACAATATATAATTTCGCCACCAGGTAGTGGCCGCGCCCCCTTTGGGGGCGCGGCCACTCTGAGAGGGTCAGGGGAGGTCCTGGATGAGTGCGGGCCCTCCTTCGGAGGGCCCGCACTTTTGGCGACGACGAAATCCAAAAGAGACCTGCCGTTGGCTGGGCCTAGGGCCCAGCCGTTGGCGAGGTCCCTAATAATAATAAACATTCGAAATACAATATATAATTTCGCCACCAGGTAGTGGCCGCGCCCCCTTTGGGGGCGCGGCCACTCTGAGAGGGTCAGGGGAGGTCCTGGATGAGTGCGGGCCCTCCTTCGGAGGGCCCGCACTTTTGGCGACGACGAAATCCAAAAGAGACCTGCCGTTGGCTGGGCCTAGGGCCCAGCCGTTGGCGAGGTCCCTAATAAACATTCGAAAAACAATATATAATTTCGCCACCAGGTAGTGGCCGCGCCCCCTTCGGGGGCGCGGCCACTCTGGGAGGGTCAGGAGAGTTCTGGATGAGTGTGGGGCCTCCTGCGGAGGCCCCACACTTTTGGCGACGACGAAATCCAAAAGAGACCTGCCGTTGGCTGGGCCTAGGGCCCACCCGTTGGCGAGGTCCCTAATTAAAGCTGCAAGCAGCATTGGTCGGGACCTCGAGACTGCCCGTCGGGGGGGTGGCTATGAACGGTTAATAAAAAAGACAATTTTTTAAGTAAAAAAAAAAAAAAAAAAAAAAAAAAGACTTTTATTTTGAAAAAACGGCGTCAAAACCAGCTAATTAGCTAGTGATTTGTGATCGCAGCAACCCCATTAGGCTACCTACCAAATTTCGGCTCAATCAGACAATGTTTGCGACCATGCTAGCAGGCATGCTAAGCCGCAAGCTAGCCGAGCTGCCTGAAAATGTCTGTTAGGTACTCCCCAGATGGCCCCGATCCTGAATCTGGTCTTACTTCAATTGTAGTGTAAAAGACACAGCACTTATGGCACAATAAAGGTTTTTCAAAAACTTCCACCGACATGAATTACATGGCCTCAGGCCAAGCCTCCTACAGAGGTCAGTGTGGGACATGAGAGTGACCTGGTGGAGTGCCGGGCCTAGGAGGCCCGGCCTTTGTCGGCGTGAACGAAGGTGTGAATGATGCATCAATGAAGGTTTTTCACAAACTTCCACCGACATGAATTACATGTCTCAGGCCAGGTCTCATACAGGTTTTGCATGTCCTCATGACAGGAGAACATGAGACATGAGAGTGAGGTCAGGTCACATGAGAGTAACCTGACCTGAGAATGACTGGTGAGGTCACTCTCAGGTCAAACTGCAGGACATGACAGGCTGTCAATCACACAGCAGTGATGAGCCTGAAGCTACAGGAAGCTGCCCATATATGGAGTGATGCACTGACCAATCACAGTGGAGAATTTCACAGCTGCACCGAGCGCGGACACTCTGACGTCAGAGTGAGACAGGGAGGATTATATTCAAAGATTTTGCGAACAAGTGCTCTTAATCTATACTTATCGGGGGAGTATGTGGATAAAAATACCATACTTTTGTAGGAATTTTTGTCCTCTTTAAGACGGTGTACGCTTGGAAGCAGTCGGAGGTAAACTTTGGACACCAGGGTGCGCTGTTTGGCGACAACGCCGGATATCTCCCATCAGGATTCAATGTAAAAATGTAGAATGAAAAAAATGTTACTGTGCCGCTTTAACTCATCATTCTGGGGACTTGTTGTGGAATTTTCCCCACATATGTTACATCCTCTTGTTCGGCAGGGTCTCGCGGTAGTGGCGATGCCCTCGGTTTGTGGCTGAGAGTCACGGTTTGCAAGCAGTTAAGAGTAGTTCGGGGAGTTTAAAATCGTTGATTTTCGGCGAGAATTGTCCGTTTCCCCATGTTAATGGATGACAGGAGCCAAAAAGGCGATTAGGGGGTGGGGAGCTTGGACGGCTAATAAAAATTAAACTGGACTAGGTAAGAAAATTTCCCTCTAGAGTTCAGTAGTAAACAATCTCCTCTATTTTTGTATATCTCAATTTAACCGATACGACCTTCGCCCTATGAGGAGTTAAATTTTCCGTTTCGGCCTTTTTTTGCCTTTTTTGGGTGAACACCTTACTTTGAAAGGCAAATAGCGGCCTTCCTGTTGGAGTTAGGTCAAAAGTTAGAGCGCGTGAGTCGTAGGGCTCGAGTAGACGAACAAATTTCGTATTTGCGACATTTCTCTACGACATTCGTACGGACCGTGGCGGGCGATTGAAATTTTCTAGGTGGCGCTAGAGAGCCATTTTTGGACTTTCCTTAAATTTTTTGACATGGTCTTCTGAAGGCTGCGACTTTTCATGAGCCATCCAAATTTGGTGAGTTTTTGAGCGTGTTTAGGGGGTCAAATTTGTGCGTAAGTGAAAAGAAAAACGAACGAATAATAATAAGAAGAAGAAACATTCGAAATACAATATATAATTTCGCCACCAGGTAGTGGCCGCGCCCCCTTTGGGGGCGCGGCCACTCTGAGGGGGTCAGGAGAGTAACCGGATGAGTGTGGGGCCTCCTGCGGAGGCCCCACACTTTTGGCGACGACGAATTCCAAAAGAGACCTGCCGTTGGCTGGGCCTAGGGCCCACCCGTTGGCGAGGTCCCTAAAAACAAAGAAGAAAAAAATAGTATAAGAATAATAAACATTCGAAATACAATATATAATTTCGCCACCAGGTAGTGGCCGCGCCCCCTTTGGGGGCGCGGCCACTCTGAGAGGGTCAGGAGAGTAACCGGATGAGTGTGGGGCCTCCTGCGGAGGCCCCACACTTTTGGCGACGACGAATTCCAAAAGAGACCTGCCGTTGGCTGGGCTTAGGGCCCAGCCGTTGGCGAGGTCCCTAATAAGTACAGACAAAATCTGAGGTATAAAATGGTTACAGACACCTGTGGCATCTCTTTAAAGGGCTAAGTCTCCTTGGTACTCTCTTGAAAGTGCTCAGTCTCCTTGGACTCTCTTTAAAGGGCTCAGTCTCCTTGGTACTCTCTTGAAAGGGCTCAGTCTCCTTGGACTCTCTTTAAAGGGCTCAGTCTCCTTGGTACTCTCTTTAAAGTGCTCAGTCTCCTTGGACTCTCTTTAAAGTGCTCAGTCTCCTTGGTACTCTCTTTAAAGTGCTCAGTCTCCTTGGTACTCTCTTTAAAGTGCTCAGTCTCCTTGGACTCTCTTTAAAGGGCTCAGTCTCCTTGGTACTCTCTTTAAAGGGCTCAGTCTCCTTGGTACTCTCTTTAAAGTGCTCAGTCTCCAAGGTACTCTCTTTAAAGGGCTCAGTCTCCTTGGTACTCTCTTTAAAGGGCTCAGTGTCCTTGGTACTCTCTTTAAAGGGCTCAGTCACCACGGTACTCTCTTTAAAGGGCTCAGTCTCCCTGGTACTCTCTTTAAAGGGTTCAGTCTCCTTGGTACTCTCTTTAAAGGGCTAAGTCACCACGGTACTCTTTAAAGGTCTCAGTCTCCTTGGACTCTCTTTAAAGGGCTCAGTCTCCACGGTACTCTCTTTAAAGGGCTCAGTCACCACGGTACTCTCTTTAAAGGGCTCAGTCTCCTTGGTACTCTCTTTAAAGTGCTCAGTCTCCTTGGTACTCTCTTTAAAGTGCTCAGTCTCCTTGGTACTCTCCTTAAAGGGCTCAGTCACCACGGTACTCTCTTTAAAGGGCTCAGTCTCCTAGGGACTCTCTTTAAAGTGCTCAGTCTCCTTGGTACTCTCTTTAAAGTGCTCAGTCTCCTTGGTACTCTCTTTAAAGGGCTCAGTCACCTTGGTACTCTCTTTAAAGGGCTCAGTCACCTTGGTACTCTATTTAAAGTGCTCAGTCTCCTTGGTACTCTCTTTAAAGTTCTCAGTCTCCTTGGTACTCTCTTTAAAGGGCTCAGTCTCCTTGGACTCTCTTTAAAGGGCTCAGTCTCCTTGGTACTCTCTTTAAAGGGCTCAGTCTCCTTGGTACTCTCTTTAAAGTGCTCAGTCTCCTTGGTACTCTCTTTAAAGGGCTAAGTCACCACGGTACTCTTTAAAGGTCTCAGTCTCCTTGGACTCTCTTTAAAGGGCTCAGTCTCCACGGTACTCTCTTTAAAGGGCTCAGTCACCACGGTACTCTCTTTAAAGGGCTCAGTCTCCTTGGTACTCTCTTTAAAGTGCTCAGTCTCCTTGGTACTCTCTTTAAAGTGCTCAGTCTCCTTGGTACTCTCCTTAAAGGGCTCAGTCACCACGGTACTCTCTTTAAAGGGCTCAGTCTCCTAGGGACTCTCTTTAAAGTGCTCAGTCTCCTTAGTACTCTCTTTAAAGTGCTCAGTCTCCTTGGTACTCTCTTTAAAGGGCTCAGTCACCTTGGTACTCTCTTTAAAGGGCTCAGTCACCTTGGTACTCTCTTTAAAGTGCTCAGTCTCCTTGGTACT
The DNA here is from genome assembly GCF_963422515.1 of Blennius ocellaris. Classification (NCBI taxonomy): domain Eukaryota; kingdom Metazoa; phylum Chordata; class Actinopteri; order Blenniiformes; family Blenniidae; genus Blennius; species Blennius ocellaris. The sequence continues at coordinate 109,537 of NW_027662029.1, read as the reverse complement.
CTCTTTAAAGTTCTCAGTCTCCTTGGTACTCTCTTTAAAGGGCTCAGTCTCCTTGGACTCTCTTTAAAGGGCTCAGTCTCCTTGGTACTCTCTTTATAGGGCTCAGTCTCCTTGGTACTCTCTTTAAAGTGCTCAGTCTCCTTGGTACTCTCTTTAAAGGGCTCAGTCTCCTTGGTACTCTCTTTAAAGGGCTCAGTCACCACGGTACTCTCTTTAAAGTGCTCAGTCTCCTTGGTACTCTCTTTAAAGTGCTCAGTCTCCTTGGACTCTCTTTAAAGGGCTCAGTCTCCTTGGTACTCTCTTTAAAGTGCTCAGTCTCCTTGGTACTCTCTTTAAAGTGCTCAGTCTCCTTGGACTCTCTTTAAAGGGCTCAGTCTCCTTGGACTCTCTTTAAAGGGCTCAGTCTCCTTGGTACTCTCTTTAAAGGGCTCAGTCTCCTTGGTACTCTCTTTAAAGGGCTCAGTCACCACGGTACTCTCTTTAAAGGTCTCAGTCTCCTTGGTACTCTCTTTAAAGGGCTCAGTCTCCTTGGTACTCTCTTTAAAGGGCTCAGTCTCCTTGGTACTCTCTTTAAAGTGCTCAGTCTCCTTGGTACTCTCTTTAAAGGGCTCAGTCTCCTTGGTACTCTCTTTAAAGGGCTCAGTCAACACGGTACTCTCTTTAAAGGGCTCAGTCTCCTTGGTACTCTCTTTAAAGGGGTCAGTCACCACGGTACTCTCTTTAAAGGTCTCAGTCTCCTTGGTACTCTCTTTAAAGTGCTCAGTCTCCTTGGTACTCTCTTTAAAGGGCTCAGTCTCCTTGGACTCTCTTTAAAGGGCTCAGTCTCCTTGGTACTCTCTTTAAAGGGCTGAGTCTCCTTGGTACTCCCTTTAAAGGGCTCAGTCACCACGGTACTCTCTTTAAAGTGCTCAGTCTCCTTGGTACTCTCTTTAAAGGGCTCAGTCTCCTTGGACTCTCTTTAAAGGGCTCAGTCTCCTTGGTACTCTCTTTAAAGGGCTCAGTCTCCGTGGTACTCTCTTTAAAGTGCTCAGTCACCACGGTACTCTTTAAAGGGCTCAGTCTCCTTGGTACTCTCTTTAAAGTGCTCAGTCTCCTTGGTACGCTCTTTAAAGGGCTGAGTCACCTTGGTACTCTCTTTAAAGGGCTCAGTCACCACGGTACTCTCTTTAAAGTGCTCAGTCTCCTTGGTACTCTCTTTAAAGGGCTCAGTCTCCTTGGATTCTCTTTAAAGGGCTCGGTCTCCTTGGTACTCTCTTTAAAGGGCTCAGTCTCCTTGGACTCTCTTTAAAGGGCTCAGTCTCCTTGGTACTCTCTTTAAAGGGCTCAGTCTCCTTGGTACTCTCTTTAAAGTGCTCAGTCTCCTTGGTACTCTCTTTAAAGGGCTCAGTCTCCTTGGTACTCTCTTTAAAGGGCTCAGTCACCACGGTACTCTCTTTAAAGGTCTCAGTCTCCTTGGTACTCTCTTTAAAGGGCTCAGTCTCCTTGGACTCTCTTTAAAGGGCTCAGTCTCCTTGGTAATCTCTTTAAAGTGCTGAGTCTCCTTGGTACTCTCTTTAAAGGGCTCAGTCACCACGGTACTCTCTTTAAAGTGCTCAGTCTCCTTGGTACTCTCTTTAAAGTGCTCAGTCTCCTTGGTACTCTCTTTAAAGGGCTCAGTCTCCTTGGACTCTCTTTAAAGTGCTCAGTCTCCTTGGTACTCTCTTTAAAGGGCTCAGTCTCCTTGGTACTCTCTTTAAAGGGCTCAGTCTCCTTGGACTCTCTTTAAAGGGCTCAGTCTCCTTGGTACTCTCTTTAAAGGGCTGAGTCTCCTTGGTACTCTCTTTAAAGGGCTCAGTCACCACGGTACTCTCTTTAAAGTGCTCAGTCTCCTTGGTACTCTCTTTAAAGTGCTCAGTCACCACGGTACTCTTTAAAGGGCTCAGTCTCCTTGGTACTCTCTTTAAAGTGCTCAGTCTCCTTGGTACTCTCTTTATAGGGCTGAGTCACCTTGGTACTCTCTTTAAAGGGCTCAGTCACCACGGTACTCTCTTTAAAGTGCTCAGTCTCCTTGGTACTCTCTTTAAAGGGCTCAGTCTCCTTGGACTCTCTTTAAAGGGCTCAGTCTCCTTGGTACTCTCTTTAAAGGGCTCAGTCTCCTTGGACTCTCTTTAAAGGGCTCAGTCTCCTTGGTAGTCTCTTTAAAGGGCTCAGTCTCCTTGGTACTCTCTTTAAAGTGCTCAGTCTCCTTGGTACTCTCTTTAAAGGGCTCAGTCTCCTTGGTACTCTCTTTAAAGGGCTCAGTCACCACGGTACTCTCTTTAAAGGTCTCAGACTCCTTGGTACTCTCTTTAAAGTGCTCAGTCTCCTTGGTACTCTCTTTAAAGGGCTCAGTCTCCTTGGTACTCTCTTTAAAGGGCTCAGTCTCCTTGGACTCTCTTTAAAGGGCTCAGTCTCCTTGGTACTCTCTTTAAAGGGCTGAGTCTCCTTGGTACTCTCTTTAAAGGGCTCAGTCACCACGGTACTCTCTTTAAAGTGCTCAGTCTCCTTGGTACTCTCTTTAAAGGGCTCAGTCTCCTTGGACTCTCTTTAAAGGGCTCAGTCTCCTTGGTACTCTCTTTAAAGGGCTCAGTCTCCTTGGACTCTCTTTAAAGGGCTCAGTCTCCTTGGTACTCTCTTTAAAGTGCTCAGTCTCCTTGGTACTCTCTTTAAAGGGCTCAGTCTCCTCGGTACTCTCTTTAAAGGGCTCAGTCTCCTTGGTACTCTCTTTAAAGGGCTCAGTCACCACGGTACTCTCTTTAAAGTGCTCAGTCTCCTTGGTACTCTCTTTAAAGTGCTCAGTCTCCTTGGTACTCTCTTTAAAGGGCTCAGTCTCCTTGGTACTCTCTTTAAAGGGCTCAGTCTCCTTGGTACTCTCTTTAAAGGGCTCAGTCTCCTTGGTACTCTCTTTAAAGTGCTCAGTCTCCTTGGACTCTCTTTAAAGGGCTCAGTCTCCTTGGTACTCTCTTTAAAGGGCTCAGTCTCCTTGGTACTCTCTTTAAAGGGCTCAGTCACCACGGTACTCTCTTTAAAGGTCTCAGTCTCCTTGGTACTCTCTTTAAAGTGCTCAGCCTCCTTGGTACTCTCTTTAAAGTGCTCAGTCTCCATGGACTCTCTTTAAAGTGCTCAGTCTCCTTGGTACTCTCTTTAAAGGGCTCAGTCTCCTTGGTACACTCTTTAAAGGGCTCAGTCACCACGGTACTCTCTTTAAAGTGCTCAGTCTCCTTGGTACTCTCTTTAAAGTGCTCAGTCTCCTTGGTACTCTCTTTAAAGGGCTGAGTCTCCTTGGTACTCTCTTTAAAGGGCTCAGTCACCACGGTACTCTCTTTAAAGTGCTCAGTCTCCTTGGTACTCTCTTTAAAGTGCTCAGTCTCCTTGGTACTCTCTTTAAAGGGCTGAGTCTCCTTGGTACTCTCTTTAAAGGGCTCAGTCACCACGGTACTCTCTTTAAAGTGCTCAGTCTCCTTGGTACTCTCTTTAAAGGGCTCAGTCTCCTTGGACTCTCTTTAAAGGGCTCAGTCTCCTTGGTACTCTCTTTAAAGGGCTCAGTCTCCTTGGACTCTCTTTAAAGGGCTCAGTCTCCTTGGTACTCTCTTTAAAGGGCTCAGTCTCCTTGGACTCTCTTTAAAGGGCTCAGTCTCCTTGGTACTCTCTTTAAAGGGCTCAGTCTCCTTGGACTCTCTTTAAAGGGCTCAGTCTCCTCGGTACTCTCTTTAAAGTGCTCAGTCTCCTTGGTACTCTCTTTAAAGGGCTCAGTCTCCTCGGTACTCTCTTTAAAGGGCTCAGTCTCCTTGGTACTCTCTTTAAAGGGCTCAGTCACCACGGTACTCTCTTTAAAGTGCTCAGTCTCCTTGGTACTCTCTTTAAAGTGCTCAGTCTCCTTGGTACTCTCTTTAAAGGGCTCAGTCTCCTTGGTACTCTCTTTAAAGGGCTCAGTCTCCTTGGTACTCTCTTTAAAGTGCTCAGTCTCCTTGGACTCTCTTTAAAGGGCTCAGTCTCCTTGGTACTCTCTTTAAAGGGCTCAGTCTCCTTGGTACTCTCTTTAAAGGGCTCAGTCACCACGGTACTCTCTTTAAAGGTCTCAGTCTCCTTGGTACTCTCTTTAAAGTGCTCAGCCTCCTTGGTACTCTCTTTAAAGTGCTCAGTCTCCATGGACTCTCTTTAAAGTGCTCAGTCTCCTTGGTACTCTCTTTAAAGGGCTCAGTCTCCTTGGTACACTCTTTAAAGGGCTCAGTCACCACGGTACTCTCTTTAAAGTGCTCAGTCTCCTTGGTACTCTCTTTAAAGTGCTCAGTCTCCTTGGTACTCTCTTTAAAGGGCTGAGTCTCCTTGGTACTCTCTTTAAAGGGCTCAGTCACCACGGTACTCTCTTTAAAGTGCTCAGTCTCCTTGGTACTCTCTTTAAAGGGCTCAGTCTCCTTGGACTCTCTTTAAAGGGCTCAGTCTCCTTGGTACTCTCTTTAAAGGGCTCAGTCTCCTCGGTACTCTCTTTAAAGGGCTCAGTCACCACGGTACTCTCTTTAAAGTGCTCAGTCTCCTTGGTACTCTCTTTAAAGTGCTCAGTCTCCTTGGTACTCTCTTTAAAGGGCTCAGTCTCCTTGGTACTCTCTTTAAAGGGCTCAGTCTCCTTGGTACTCTCTTTAAAGGGCTCAGTCTCCTTGGTACTCTCTTTAAAGGGCTCAGTCACCTTGGACTCTCTTTAAAGGGCTCAGTCTCCTTGGTACTCTCTTTAAAGGGCTCAGTCTCCTTGGTACTCTCTTTAAAGGGCTCAGTCTCCTTGGACTCTCTTTAAAGGGCTCAGTCTCCTTGGTACTCTCTTTAAAGGGCTCAGTCTCCTTGGACTCTCTTTAAAGGGCTCAGTCTCCTTGGTAGTCTCTTTAAAGGGCTCAGTCTCCTTGGTACTCTCTTTAAAGTGCTCAGTCTCCTTGGTACTCTCTTTAAAGGGCTCAGTCTCCTTGGTACTCTCTTTAAAGGGCTCAGTCACCACGGTACTCTCTTTAAAGGTCTCAGTCTCCTTGGTACTCTCTTTATAGTGCTCAGTCTCCTTGGTACTCTCTTTAAAGTGCTCAGACTCCTTGGACTCTCTTTAAAGTGCTCAGTCTCCTTGGTACTCTCTTTAAAGGGCTCAGTCTCCTTGGTACTCTCTTTAAAGGGCTCAGTCACCACGGTACTCTCTTTAAAGTGCTCAGTCTCCTTGGTACTCTCTTTAAAGTGCTCAGTCTCCTTGGTACTCTCTTTAAAGGGCTCAGTCTCCTTGGTACTCTCTTTAAAGGGCTCAGTCTCCTTGGACTCTCTTTAAAGGGCTCAGTCTCCTTGGTACTCTCTTTAAAGGGCTGAGTCTCCTTGGTACTCTCTTTAAAGGGCTCAGTCACCACGGTACTCTCTTTAAAGTGCTCAGTCTCCTTGGTACTCTCTTTAAAGGGCTCAGTCTCCTTGGACTCTCTTTAAAGGGCTCAGTCTCCTTGGTACTCTCTTTAAAGGGCTCAGTCTCCTTGGACTCTCTTTAAAGGGCTCAGTCTCCTTGGTACTCTCTTTAAAGTGCTCAGTCTCCTTGGTACTCTCTTTAAAGGGCTCAGTCTCCTCGGTACTCTCTTTAAAGGGCTCAGTCTCCTTGGTACTCTCTTTAAAGGGCTCAGTCACCACGGTACTCTCTTTAAAGTGCTCAGTCTCCTTGGTACTCTCTTTAAAGTGCTCAGTCTCCTTGGTACTCTCTTTAAAGGGCTCAGTCTCCTTGGTACTCTCTTTAAAGGGCTCAGTCTCCTTGGTACTCTCTTTAAAGGGCTCAGTCTCCTTGGTACTCTCTTTAAAGTGCTCAGTCTCCTTGGACTCTCTTTAAAGGGCTCAGTCTCCTTGGTACTCTCTTTAAAGGGCTCAGTCTCCTTGGTACTCTCTTTAAAGGGCTCAGTCACCACGGTACTCTCTTTAAAGGTCTCAGTCTCCTTGGTACTCTCTTTAAAGTGCTCAGCCTCCTTGGTACTCTCTTTAAAGTGCTCAGTCTCCATGGACTCTCTTTAAAGTGCTCAGTCTCCTTGGTACTCTCTTTAAAGGGCTCAGTCTCCTTGGTACACTCTTTAAAGGGCTCAGTCACCACGGTACTCTCTTTAAAGTGCTCAGTCTCCTTGGTACTCTCTTTAAAGTGCTCAGTCTCCTTGGTACTCTCTTTAAAGGGCTGAGTCTCCTTGGTACTCTCTTTAAAGGGCTCAGTCACCACGGTACTCTCTTTAAAGTGCTCAGTCTCCTTGGTACTCTCTTTAAAGGGCTCAGTCTCCTTGGACTCTCTTTAAAGGGCTCAGTCTCCTTGGTACTCTCTTTAAAGGGCTCAGTCTCCTTGGACTCTCTTTAAAGGGCTCAGTCTCCTTGGTACTCTCTTTAAAGGGCTCAGTCTCCTTGGACTCTCTTTAAAGGGCTCAGTCTCCTTGGTACTCTCTTTAAAGGGCTCAGTCTCCTTGGACTCTCTTTAAAGGGCTCAGTCTCCTTGGTACTCTCTTTAAAGTGCTCAGTCTCCTTGGTACTCTCTTTAAAGGGCTCAGTCTCCTCGGTACTCTCTTTAAAGGGCTCAGTCTCCTTGGTACTCTCTTTAAAGGGCTCAGTCACCACGGTACTCTCTTTAAAGTGCTCAGTCTCCTTGGTACTCTCTTTAAAGTGCTCAGTCTCCTTGGTACTCTCTTTAAAGGGCTCAGTCTCCTTGGTACTCTCTTTAAAGGGCTCAGTCTCCTTGGTACTCTCTTTAAAGGGCTCAGTCTCCTTGGTACTCTCTTTAAAGTGCTCAGTCTCCTTGGACTCTCTTTAAAGGGCTCAGTCTCCTTGGTACTCTCTTTAAAGGGCTCAGTCTCCTTGGTACTCTCTTTAAAGGGCTCAGTCACCACGGTACTCTCTTTAAAGGTCTCAGTCTCCTTGGTACTCTCTTTAAAGTGCTCAGCCTCCTTGGTACTCTCTTTAAAGTGCTCAGTCTCCATGGACTCTCTTTAAAGTGCTCAGTCTCCTTGGTACTCTCTTTAAAGGGCTCAGTCTCCTTGGTACTCTCTTTAAAGTGCTCAGTCTCCTTGGTACTCTCTTTAAAGTGCTCAGTCTCCTTGGTACTCTCTTTAAAGGGCTGAGTCTCCTTGGTACTCTCTTTAAAGGGCTCAGTCACCACGGTACTCTCTTTAAAGTGCTCAGTCTCCTTGGTACTCTCTTTAAAGGGCTCAGTCTCCTTGGACTCTCTTTAAAGGGCTCAGTCTCCTTGGTACTCTCTTTAAAGGGCTCAGTCTCCTCGGTACTCTCTTTAAAGGGCTCAGTCACCACGGTACTCTCTTTAAAGTGCTCAGTCTCCTTGGTACTCTCTTTAAAGTGCTCAGTCTCCTTGGTACTCTCTTTAAAGGGCTCAGTCTCCTTGGTACTCTCTTTAAAGGGCTCAGTCTCCTTGGTACTCTCTTTAAAGGGCTCAGTCTCCTTGGTACTCTCTTTAAAGGGCTCAGTCTCCTTGTTACTCTCTTTATAGGGCTCAGTCTCCTTGGTACTCTCTTTAAAGGGCTCAGTCTCCTTGGTACTCTCTTTAAAGTGCTCAGTCTCCTTGGAACTCTCTTTAAAGTGCTCAGTCTCCATTGACTCTCTTTAAAGTGCTCAGTCTCCTTGGTACTCTCTTTAAAGGGCTCAGTCTCCTTGGTACACTCTTTAAAGGGCTCAGTCACCTTGGTACTCTCTTTAAAGGGCTCAGTCTCCTTGGTACTCTCTTTAAAGGGCTCAGTCTCCTTGGACTCTCTTTAAAGGGCTCAGTCTCCTTGGTACTCTCTTTAAAGGGCTCAGTCACCACGGTACTCTCTTTAAAGTGCTCAGTCTCCTTGGTACTCTCTTTAAAGGGCTCAGTCTCCTTGGTACTCTCTTTAAGGTGCTCAGTCACCACGGTACTCTCTTTAAAGTGCTCAGTCACCACGGTACTCTTTAAAGGGCTCAGTCTCCTTGGTACTCTCTTTAAAGGGCTCAGTCTCCTTGGTACTCTCTTTAAAGGGCTCAGTCTCCTTGGTACTCTCTTTAAAGGGCTCAGTGTCCTTGGTACTCTCTTTAAAGGGCTCAGTCACCACGGTACTCTCTTTAAAGGGCTCAGTCTCCTAGGTACTCTCTTTAAAGGGTTCAGTCTCCTTGGTACTCTCTTTAAAGGGCTAAGTCACCACGGTACTCTCTTTAAAGGGCTCAGTCTCCTTGGTACTCTCTTTAAAGGGCTCAGTCTCCTTGGTACTCTCTTTAAAGGGCTCAGTCACCTTGGACTCTCTTTAAAGGGCTCAGTCTCCTTGGTACTCTCTTTAAAGGGCTCAGTCACTTTGGTACTCTCTTTAAAGTGCTCAGTCTCCTTGGTAGTCTCTTTAAAGTGCTCAGTCTCCTTGTTACTCTCTTTAAAGGGCTCAGTCTCCTAGGTACTCTCTATATAGGGCTCAGTCTCCTTGGTACTCTCTTTAAAGTGCTCAGTCACCACGGTACTCTTTAAAGGGCTCAGTCTCCTTGGTACTCTCTTTAAAGAGCTCAGTCTCCTTGGTACTCTCTTTAAAGTGCTCAGTCACCACGGTACTCTTTAAAGGGCTCAGTCTCCTTGGTACTCCCTTTAAAGTGCTCAGTCACCTTGGTACTCTCTTTAAAGGGCTTAGTCTCCTTGGTACTCTCTTTAAAGGGCTCAGTCTCCTTGGTACTCTCTTTAAAGGGCTCAGTCTCCTTGGTACTCTCTTTAAAGGGCTCAGTCTCCTTGTTACTCTCTTTAAAGGGCTCAGTCTCCTTGGTACTCTCTATAAAGGGCTCAGTCTCCTTGGTACTCTCTTTAAAGGGCTCAGTCTCCTTGGTACTCTCTTTAAAGTGCTCAGTCACCACGGTACTCTTTAAAGGGCTCAGTCTCCTTGGTACTCTCTATAAAGGGCTCAGTCTCCTTGGTACTCTCTTTAAAGGGCTCAGTCTCCTTGGTACTCTCTTTAAAGTGCTCAGTCACCACGGTACTCTTTAAAGGGCTCAGTCTCCTTGGTACTCTCTTTAAAGAGCTCAGTCTCCTTGGTACTCTCTTTAAAGTGCTCAGTCACCACGGTACTCTTTAAAGGGCTCAGTCTCCTTGGTACTCTCTTTAAAGGGCTCAGTCTCCTTGGTACTCTCTTTACAGGGCTCAGTCACCTTGGTACTCTCTTTAAAGTGCTCAGTCTCCTTGGTAGTCTCTTTAAAGTGCTCAGTCTCCTTGTTACTCTCTTTAAAGGGCTCAGTCTCCTTGGTACTCTCTATAAAGGGCTCAGTCTCCTTGGTACTCTCTTTAAAGTGCTCAGTCACCACGGTACTCTTTAAAGGGCTCAGTCTCCTTGGTACTCTCTTTAAAGGGCTCAGTCTCCTTGGTACTCTCTTTAAAGAGCTCAGTCTCCTTGGTACTCTCTTTAAAGTGCTCAGTCACCACGGTACTCTTTAAAGGGCTCAGTCTCCTTGGTACTCTCTTTAAAGGGCTCAATCTCCTTGGTACTCTCTTTAAAGGGCGCAGTCTCCTTGGTACTCTGTTTAAAGGGCTCAGTCTCCTTGGTGCTCTCTTTAAAGGGCTCAGTGTTCTTGGTACTCTCTTTAAAGGGCTCAGTCACCACGGTACTCTCTTTAAAGGGCTCAGTCTCCTTGGTACTCTCTTTAAAGTGCTCAGTCTCCTTGGTACTCTCTTTAAAGGGCTCAGTCTCCTTGGTACTCTCTTTAAAGGGCTCAGTCTCCTTGGTACTCTCTTTAAAGGTCTCAGTCACCACGGTACTCTCTTTAAAGTGCTCAGTCTCCTTGGACTCTCTTTAAAGTGCTCAGTCTCCTTGGTACTCTCTTTAAAGGGCTCAGTCTCCTTGGTACTCTCTTTAAAGGGCTCAGTCACCACGGTACTCTCTTTAAAGTGCTCAGTCTCCTTGGTACTCACTTTAAAGTGCTCAGTCTCCTTGGTACTCTCTTTAAAGGTCTCAGTCTCCTTGGTACTCTCTTTAAAGGGCTCAGTGTCCTTGGACTCTCTTTAAAGGGCTCAGTCTCCTTGGTACTCTCTTTAAAGGGCTCAGTCTCCTTGGTACTCTCTTTAAAGGGCTCAGTCACCACGGTACTCTCTTTAAAGTGCTCAGTCTCCTTGGTACTCTCTTTAAAGGGCTCAGTCTCCTTGGTACTCTCTTTAAAGTGCTCAGTCACCACGGTTCTCTCTTTAAAGTGCTCAGTCACCACGGTACTCTTTAAAGAGCTCAGTCTCCTTGGTACTCTCTTTAAAGTGCTCAGTCACCACGGTACTCTTTAAAGGGCTCAGTCTCCTTGGTACTCTCTTTAAAGGGCTCAATCTCCTTGGTACTCTCTTTAAAGGGCGCAGTCTCCTTGGTACTCTGTTTAAAGGGCTCAGTCTCCTTGGTGCTCTCTTTAAAGGGCTCAGTGTTCTTGGTACTCTCTTTAAAGGGCTCAGTCACCACGGTACTCTCTTTAAAGGGCTCAGTCTCCTTGGTACTCTCTTTAAAGTGCTCAGTCTCCTTGGTACTCTCTTTAAAGGGCTCAGTCTCCTTGGTACTCTCTTTAAAGGGCTCAGTCTCCTTGGTACTCTCTTTAAAGGTCTCAGTCACCACGGTACTCTCTTTAAAGTGCTCAGTCTCCTTGGACTCTCTTTAAAGTGCTCAGTCTCCTTGGTACTCTCTTTAAAGGGCTCAGTCTCCTTGGTACTCTCTTTAAAGGGCTCAGTCACCACGGTACTCTCTTTAAAGTGCTCAGTCTCCTTGGTACTCACTTTAAAGTGCTCAGTCTCCTTGGTACTCTCTTTAAAGGTCTCAGTCTCCTTGGTACTCTCTTTAAAGGGCTCAGTGTCCTTGGACTCTCTTTAAAGGGCTCAGTCTCCTTGGTACTCTCTTTAAAGGGCTCAGTCTCCTTGGTACTCTCTTTAAAGGGCTCAGTCACCACGGTACTCTCTTTAAAGTGCTCAGTCTCCTTGGTACTCTCTTTAAAGGGCTCAGTCTCCTTGGTACTCTCTTTAAAGTGCTCAGTCACCACGGTTCTCTCTTTAAAGTGCTCAGTCACCACGGTACTCTTTAAAGGTCTCAGTCTCCTTGGTACTCTCTTTAAAGGGCTCAATCTCCTTGGTACTCTCTTTAAAGGGCTCAGTCTCCTTGGCACTCTCTTTAAAGGGCTCAGTCACCACGGTACTCTCTTTAAAGGTCTCAGTCACCACGGTACTCTCTTTAAAGTGCTCAGTCTCCTTGGTACTCTCTTTAAAGTGCTCAGTCTCCTTGGACTCTCTTTAAAGTGCTCAGTCTCCTTGGTACTCTCTTTAAAGTGCTCAGTCTCCTTGGTACTCTCTTTAAAGGGCTCAGTCACCACGGTACTCTCTTTAAAGTGCTCAGTCTCCTTGGTACTCTCTTTAAAGTGCTCAGTCTCCTTGGTACTCTCTTTAAAGGGCTCAGTCTCCTTGGTACTCTCTTTAAAGGGCTCAGTGTCCTTGGACTCTCTTTAAAGGGCTCAGTCTCCTTGGTACTCTCTTTAAAGGGCTCAGTCTCCTTGGTACTCTCTTTAAAGGGCTCAGTCACCACGGTACTCTCTTTAAAGTGCTCAGTCTCCTTGGTACTCTCTTTAAAGGGCGCAGTCTCCTTGGTACTCTGTTTAAAGGGCTCAGTCTCCTTGGTGCTCTCTTTAAAGGGCTCAGTGTTCTTGGTACTCTCTTTAAAGGGCTCAGTCACCACGGTACTCTCTTTAAAGGGCTCAGTCTCCTTGGTACTCTCTTTAAAGTGCTCAGTCTCCTTGGTTCTCTCTTTAAAGTGCTCAGTCTCCTTGGTACTCTCTTTAAAGGGCTCAGTCTCCTTGGTTCTCTCTTTAATGGGCTCAGTCTCCTCGGACTCTCTTTAAAGGGCTCAGTCTCCTTGGTACTCTCTTTAAAGGGCTCAGACACCACGGTACTCTTTAAAGGGCTCAGTCTCCTTGGTACTCTCTTTAAAGGGCTCAGTCACCTTGGTACTCTCTTTAAAGTGCTCAGTCTCCTTGTTACTCTCTTTAAAGGGCTCAGTCTCCTTGGTACTCTCTTTAAAGTGCTCAATCACCTTGGTACTCTCTTTAAAGGGCTCAGTCTCCTTGGTACTCTCTTTAAAGGGCTCAGTCTCCTTGGTACTCCCTTTAAAGGGCTCAGTCTCCTTGGTACTCTCTTTAAATTGCTCAGTCACCTTGGTACTCTCTTTAAAGTGCTCAGTCACCTTGGTACTCTCTTTAAAGTGCTCAGTCACCACGGTACTCTCTTTAAAGGGCTCAGTCACCTTGGTACTCTCTTTAAAGGGCTCAGTCTCCTTGTTACTCTCTTTAAAGTGCTCAGTCTCCTAGGTACTCTCTATATAGGGCTCAGTCTCCTTGGTACTCTCTTTAAATTGCTCAGTCACCTTGGTACTCTCTTTAAAGGGCTCAATCACCTTGGTACTCTCTTTAAAGGGCTCAGTCTCCTTGGTACTCTCTTTAAAGGGCTCAGTCTCCTTGGTACTCTCTTTAAAGGGCTCAGTCTCCTTGGTACTCCCTTTAAAGGGCTCAGTCACCTTGGTACTCTCTTTAAATTGCTCAGTCACCACGGTACTCTCTTTAAAGGGCTCAGTCACCTTGGTACTCTCTTTAAAGGGCTCAGTCACCTTGGACTCTCTTTAAAGGGCTCAGTCTCCTTGGTACTCTCTTTAAAGGGCTCAATCTCCTTGGTACTCTCTTTAAAGGGCGCAGTCTCCTTGGTACTCTGTTTAAAAGGCTCAGTCTCCTTGGTGCTCTCTTTAAAGGGCTCAGTGTTCTTGGTACTCTCTTTAAAGGGCTCAGTCACCACGGTACTCTCTTTAAAGGGCTCAGTCTCCTTGGTACTCTCTTTAAAGGGCTCAGTCTCCTTGGTACTCTCTTTAAAGGGCTCAGTCTCCTTGGTACTCTCTTTAAAGGGCTCAGTCACCACGGTACTCTTTAAAGGGCTCAGTCTCCTTGGTACTCTCTTTTATGGGCTCAGTCTCCTCGGACTCTCTTTAAAGGGCTCAGTCTCCTTGGTACTCTCTTTAAAGGGCTCAGTCACCACGGTACTCTTTAAAGGGCTCAGTCTCCTGGGTACTCTCTTTAAAGGGCTCAGTCTCCTTGGTACTCTCTTTAAAGGGCTCAGTCTCCTTGGTACTCTCTTTAAAGGGCTCAGTCTCCTTGGTACTCTCTTTAAAGTGCTCAGTCTCCTTGGTACTCTCTTTAAAGGGCTCAGTCTCCTTGGTTCTCTCTTTAATGGGCTCAGTCTCCTCGGACTCTCTTTAAAGGGCTCAGTCTCCTTGGTACTCTCTTTAAAGGGCTCAGTCACCACGGTACTCTTTAAAGGGCTCAGTCTCCTTGGTACTCTCTTTAAAGTGCTCAGTCTCCTTGTTACTCTCTTTAAAGGGCTCAGTCTCCTTGGTACTCTCTTTAAAGGGCTCAGTCTCCTTGGTACTCTCTTTAAAGTGCTCAATCACCTTGGTACTCTCTTTAAAGGGCTCAGTCTCCTTGTTACTCTCTTTAAAGGGCTCAATCTCCTTGGTACTCTCTTTAAAGTGCTCAGTCTCCTTGGTACTCTCTTTAAAGGGCTCAGTCTCCTTGGTACTCTCTTTAAAGGGCTCAGTCACCACGGTACTCTCTTTAAAGGGCTCAGTCACCTTGGTACTCTCTTTAAAGGGCTCAGTCTCCTTGGTACTCTCTTTAAAGGGCTCAGTCTCCTTGGTACTCTCTTTAAAGGGCTCAATCACCTTGGTACTCTCTTTAAAGGACTCAGTCTCCTTGGTACTCTCTTTAAAGAGCTCAGTCACCTTGGTACTCTCTTTAAAGGGCTCAGTCACCTTGGACTCTCTTTAAAGGGCTCAGTCTCCTTGGTACTCTCTTTAAAGGGCTCAGTCTCCTTGGTACTCTCTTTACAGGGCTCAGTCACTTTGGTACTCTCTTTAAAGTGCTCAGTCTCCTTGGTAGTCTCTTTAAAGGGCTCAGTCTCCTTGGTACTCTCTTTAAAGAGCTCAGTCTCCTAGGTACTCTCTATAAAGGGCTCAGTCTCCTTGGTACTCTCTTTAAAGTGCTCAGTCACCACGGTACTCTTTAAAGGGCTCAGTCTCCTTGGTACTCTCTTTAAAGAGCTCAGTCTCCTTGGTACTCTCTTTAAAGTGCTAAGTCACCACGGTACTCTTTAAAGGGCTCAGTCTCCTTGGTACTCTCTTTAAAGTGCTCAGTCACCTTGGTACTCTCTTTAAAGGGCTTAGTCTCCTTGGTACTCTCTTTAAAGGGCTCAGTCTCCTTGGTACTCTCTTTAAAGGGCTCAGTCTCCTGGGTACTCTCTTTAAAGTGCTCAGTCTCCTTGGTACTCTCTTTAAAGGGCTCAGTCTCCTTGGTACTCTCTTTAAAGTGCTCAGTCTCCTTGTTACTCTCTTTAAAGGGCTCAGTCTCCTTGGTACTCTCTATAAAGGGCTCAGTCTCCTTAGTACTCTCTTTAAAGGGCTCAGTCTCCTTGGTACTCTCTTTAAAGTGCTTAGTCACCACGGTACTCTTTAAAGGGCTCAGTCTCCTTGGTACTCTCTTTAAAGAGCTCAGTCTCCTTGGTACTCTCTTTAAAGTGCTCAGTCACCACGGTACTCTTTTAAGGGCTCAGTCTCCTTGGTACTCTCTTTAAAGTGCTCAGTCACCTTGGTACTCTCTTTAAAGGGCTCAGTCTCCTTGGTACTCTCTTTAAAGGGCTCAGTCTCCTTGGTACTCTCTTTACAGGGCTCAGTCACCTTGGTACTCTCTTTAAAGGGCTCAGTCTCCTTGGTAGTCTCTTTAAAGTGCTCAGTCTCCTTGTTACTCTCTTTAAAGGGCTCAGTCTCCTTGGTACTCTCTATAAAGGGCTCAGTCTCCTTGGTACTCTCTTTAAAGTGCTCAGTCACCACGGTACTCTTTAAAGGGCTCAGTCTCCTTGGTACTCTCTTTAATGGGCTCAGTCTCCTTGGTACTCTCTTTAAAGAGCTCAGTCTCCTTGGTACTCTCTTTAAAGGGCTCAGTCACCACGGTACTCTTTAAAGGGCTCAGTCTCCTTGGTACTCTCTTTAAAGGGCTCAATCTCCTTGGTACTCTCTTTAAAGGGCGCAGTCTCCTTGGTACTCTGTTTAAAGGGCTCAGTCTCCTTGGTGCTCTCTTTAAAGGGCTCAGTGTTCTTGGTACTCTCTTTAAAGGGCTCAGTCACCACGGTACTCTCTTTAAAGTGCTCAGTCTCCTTGGTACTCTCTTTAAAGGGCTCAGTCTCCTTGGTAATCTCTTTAAAGGGCTCAGTCTCCTTGGTACTCTCTTTAAAGGGCTCAGTCACCACGGTACTCTTTAAAGGGCTCAGTCTCCTTGGTACTCTCTTTTATGGGCTCAGTCTCCTCGGACTCTCTTTAAAGGGCTCAGTCTCCTTGGTACTCTCTTTAAAGGGCTCAGTCACCACGGTACTCTTTAAAGGGCTCAGTCTCCTGGGTACTCTCTTTAAAGTGCTCAGTCTCCTTGGTACTCTCTTTAAAGGGCTCAGTCTCCTTGGTACTCTCTTTAAAGTGCTCAGTCTCCTTGGTACTCTCTTTAAAGTGCTCAGTCTCCTTGGTACTCTCTTTAAAGGGCTCAGTCTCCTTGGTTCTCTCTTTAATGGGCTCAGTCTCCTCGGACTCTCTTTAAAGGGCTCAGTCTCCTTGGTACTCTCTTTAAAGGGCTCAGTCACCACGGTACTCTTTAAAGGGCTCAGTCTCCTTGGTACTCTCTTTAAAGGGCTCAGTCACCTTGGTACTCTCTTTAAAGTGCTCAGTCTCCTTGTTACTCTCTTTAAAGGGCTCAGTCTCCTTGGTACTCTCTTTAAAGTGCTCAATCACCTTGGTACTCTCTTTAAAGGGCTCAGTCTCCTTGGTACTCTCTTTAAAGGGCTCAGTCTCCTTGGTACTCTCTTTAAAGGGCTCAGTCTCCTTGGTACTCCCTTTAAAGGGCTCAATCTCCTTGGTACTCTCTTTAAATTGCTCAGTCACCTTGGTACTCTCTTTAAAGTGCTCAGTCACCTTGGTGCTCTCTTTAAAGGGCTCAGTCACCACGGTACTCTCTTTAAAGGGCTCAGTCACCTTGGTACTCTCTTTAAAGGGCTCAGTCACCTTGGACTCTCTTTAAAGGGCTCAGTCTCCTTGATACTCTCTTTAAAGGGCTCAGTCTCCTTGGTACTCTCTTTAAAGTGCCCAGTCACCTTGGTACTATCTTTAAAGTGCTCAGTCTCCTTGGTACTCTCTTTAAAGTGCTCAGTCTCCTTGGTACTCTCTTTACAGGGCTCAGTCACCTTGGTACTCTCTTTAAAGGGCTCAGTCTCCTTGGTACTCTCTTTACAGGGCTCAGTCACCTTGGTACTCTCTTTAAAGTGCTCAGTCTCCTTGGTACTCCCTTTAAAGTGCTCAGTCTCCTTGGTACTCTCTTTAAAGTGCTCAGTCTCCTTGTTACTCTCTTTAAAGGGCTCAGTCTCCTTGGTACTCTCTTTAAAGTGCTCAGTCTCCTTGTTACTCTCTTTAAAGGGCTCGGTCTCCTTGGTACTCTCTATAAAGGGCTCAGTCTCCTTGGTACTCTCTTTAAAGGGCTCAGTCTCCTTGGTACTCTCTTTAAAGTGCTCAGTCACCACGGTACTCTTTAAAGGGCTCAGTCTCCTTGGTACTCTCTTTAAAGAGCTCAGTCTCCTTGGTACTCTCTTTAAAGTGCTCAGTCACCACGGTACTCTTTAAAGGGCTCAGTCTCTTTGGTACTCTCTTTAAAGTGCTCAGTCACCTTGGTACTCTCTTTAAAGGGCTCAGTCTCCTTGGTACTCTCTTTAAAGGGCTCAGTCTCCTTGGTACTCTCTTTACAGGGCTCAGTCACCTTGGTACTCTCTTTAAAGTGCTCAGTCTCCTTGGTAGTCTCTTTAAAGTGCTCAGTCTCCTTGGTACTCTCTTTAAAGGGCTCAGTCTCCTTGGTACTCTCTTTAAAGGGCTCAGTCTCCTTGGTACTCTCTTTAAAGAGCTCAGTCTCCTTGGTACTCTCTTTAAAGTGCTCAGTCACCACGGTACTTTTTAAAGGGCTCAGTCTCCTTGGTACTCTCTTTAAAGGGCTCAGTCACCTTGGTACTCTCTTTAAAGGGCTCAGTCTCCTTGGTAGTCTCTTTAAAGGGCTCACTCTCCTTGGTACTCTCTTTAAAGGGCTCAGTCTCCTTGGTACTCTCTTTAAAGGGCTCAGTCACCTTGGTGCTCTCTTTAAAGGGCTCAGTCACCACGGTACTCTCTTTAAAGTGCTCAGTCACCTTGGTACTCTCTTTAAAGGGCTCAGTCTCCTTGGTACTCTCTTTACAGGGCTCAGTCAATTTGGTACTCTCTTTAAAGTGCTCAGTCTCCTTGGTAGTCTCTTTAAAGTGCTCAGTCTCCTTGTTACTCTCTTTAAAGGGCTCAGTCTCCTTGGTACTCTCTATAAAGGGCTCAGTCTCCTTGGTACTCTCTTTAAAGGGCTCAGTCACCACGGTACTCTTTAAAGGGCTCAGTCTCCTTGGTACTCTCTTTAAAGTGCTTAGTCACCTTGGTACTCTCTTTAAAGGGCTTAGTCTCCTTGTTACTCTCTTTAAAGGGCTCAGTCTCCTTGGTACTCTCTTTAAAGTGCTCAGTCTCCTTGGTACTCTCTTTAAAGGGCTCAGTCTCCTTGGTACTCTCTTTAAAGGGCTCAGTCACCACGGTACTCTTTAAAGGGCTCAGTCTCCTTGGTACTCTCTTTAAAGAGCTCAGTCTCCTTGGTACTCTCTTTAAAGTGCTCAGTCACGACGGTACTCTTTAAAGGGCTCAGTCTCTTTGGTACTCTCTTTAAAGTGCTCAGTCACCACGGTACTCTCTTTAAAGGGCTCAGTCTCCTTGGTACTCTCTTTAAAGGGCTCAGTCTCCTTGGTACTCTCTTTACAGGGCTCAGTCTCCTTGGTACTCTCTTTAAAGTGCTCAGTCTCCTTGGTAGTCTCTTTAAAGTGCCCAGTCTACTTGGTACTCTCTTTAAAGGGCTCAGTCTCCTTGGTACTCTCTTTAAAGTGCTCAGTCTCCTTGGTACTCTCTTTAAAGAGCTCAGTCTCCTTGGTACTCTCTTTAAAGGGCTCAGTCACCACGGTACTTTTTAAAGGGCTCAGTCTCCTTGGTACTCTCTTTAAAGTGCTCAGTCACCTTGGTACTCTCTTTAAAGGGCTCAGTCTCCTTGGTAGTCTCTTTAAAGGGCTCAGTCTCCTTGTTACTCTCTTTAAAGGGCTCAGTCTCCTTGGTACTCTCTTTAAAGTGCTCAGTCACCTTGGTGCTCTCTTTAAAGTGCTCAGTCACCACGGTACTCTCTTTAAAGGGCTCAGTCACCTTGGTACTCTCTATAAAGGGCTCAGTCTCCTTGGTACTCTCTTTACAGGGCTCAGTCAATTTGGTACTCTCTTTAAAGGGCTCAGTCTCCTTGGTAGTCTCTTTAAAGTGCTCAGTCTCCTTGGTACTCTCTTTAAAGTGCTCAGTCTCCTTGGTACTCTCTATAAAGGGCTCAGTCTCCTTGGTACTCTCTTTAAAGTGCTCAGTCACCACGGTACTCTTTAAAGGGCTCAGTCTCCTTGGTAGTCTCTTTAAAGTGCTCAGTCTCCTTGGTACTCTCGTTAAAGGGCTCAGTCTCCTTGGTACTCTCTATAAAGGGCTCAGTCTACTTGGTACTCTCTTTAAAGGTCTCAGTCACCACGGTACTCTTTAAAGGGCTCAGTCTCCTTGGTACTCTCTTTAAAGGGCTTAGTCACCTTGGTACTCTCTTTAAAGGGCTTAGTCTCCTTGGTACTCTCTTTAAAGGGCTCAGTCTCCTTGGTACTCTCTTTAAAGGGCTCAGTCTCCTTGGTACTCTCTTTAAAGGGCTCAGTCTCCTTGGTATTCTCTTTAAAGGGCTCAGTCTCCTTGGTAGTCTCTTTAAAGGGCTCAGTCTCCTTGGTACTCTCTATAAAGGGCTCAGTCTCCTTGGTACTCTCTTTAAAGGGGTCAGTCACCACGGTACTCTTTAAAGGGCTCAGTCTCCTTGGTACTCTCTTTAAAGGGGTCAGTCTCCTTGGTACTCTCTTTAAAGGGCTCAGTCACCACGGTACTCTTTACAGGGCTCAGTCTCCTTGGTACTGTCTTTAAAGTGCTCAGTCACCTTGGTACTCTCTTTAAAGGGCTCAGTCTCCTTGGTACTCTCTTTAAAGGGCTCAGTCTCCTTGGTACTCTCTTTACAGGGCTCAGTCACCTTGGTACTCTCTTTAAAGTGCTCAGTCTCCTTGGTAGTCTCTTTAAAGTGCTCAGTCTCCTTGTTACTCTCGTTAAAGGGCTCAGTCTCCTTGGTACTCTCTATAAAGGGCTCAGTCTACTTGGTACTCTCTTTAAAGGTCTCAGTCACCACGGTACTCTTTAAAGGGCTCAGTCTCCTTGGTACTCTCTTTAAAGAGCTCAGTCTCCTTGGTACTCTCTTTAAAGTGCTCAGTCACCACGGTACTCTTTAAAGTGCTCAGTCTCCTTGGTACTCTCTTTAAAGGGCTCAGTCACCTTGGTACTCTCTTTAAAGGGCTCAGTCTCCTTGGTACTCTCTTTAAAGGGCTCAGTCACCTTGGTACTCTCTTTAAAGGGCTCAGTCTCCTTGGTACTCTCTT
This sequence comes from Blennius ocellaris, assembly GCF_963422515.1. Taxonomy (NCBI): domain Eukaryota; kingdom Metazoa; phylum Chordata; class Actinopteri; order Blenniiformes; family Blenniidae; genus Blennius; species Blennius ocellaris. The sequence goes on along the minus strand of NW_027662029.1, from coordinate 89,928 downwards.
TAAAGGGCTCAGTCTCCTTGGTACTCTCTTTAAAGGGCTCAGTCTCCTTGGTAGTCCCTTTAAAGTGCTCAGTCTCCTTGGTACTCTCTTTAAAGGGCTCAGTCACCTTGGTACTCTCTTTAAAGGGCTCAGTCACCACGGTACTCTCTTTAAAGAGCTCAGTCACCTTGGTACTCTCTTTAAAGGGCTCAGTCACCTTGGACTCTCTTTAAAGGGCTCAGTCTCCTTGGTACTCTCTTTAAAGTGCTCAGTCTCCTTGGTACTCTCTTTAAAGGGCTCAGTCACCTTGGTAGTCTCTTTAAAGTGCTCAGTCACCTTGGTACTCTCTTTAAAGGGCTCAGTCACCACGGTACTCTCTTTAAAGGGCTCAGTCACCTTGGTGCTCTCTTTAAAGGGCTCAGTCACCACGGTACTCTTTAAAGAGCTCAGTCTCCTTGGTACTCTCTTTACAGGGCTCAGTCACCTTGGTACTCTCTTTAAAGGGCTCAGTCTCCTTGGTACTCTCTTTAAAGTGCTCAGTCTCCTTGGTAGTCTCTTTAAAGGGCTCAGTCTCCTTGGTACTCTCTTTAAAGGGCTCAGTCTCCTTGGTACTCTCTTTAAAGGGCTCAGTCTCCTTGGTACTCTCTTTAAAGGGCTCAGTCTCCTTGGTACTCTCTTTAAAGTGCTCAGTCTCCTTGGACTCTCTTTAAAGTGCTCAGTCTCCTTGATACTCTCTTTAAAGGGCTCAGTCTCCTTGGTACTCTCCTTAAAGTGCTCAGTCACCACGGTACTCTCTTTAAAGGGCTCAGTCACCTTGGTACTCTCTTTAAAGGGCTCAGTCACCTTGGACTCTCTTTAAAGGGCTCAGTCTCCTTGGTACTCTCTTTAAAGGGCTCAGTCTCCTTGGTACTCTCTTTAAAGGGCTCAGTCTCCTTGGTACTCTCTTTAAAGTGCTCAGTCACCTTGGTACTCTCTTTAAAGGGCTCAGTCACCACGGTACTCTCTTTAAAGGGCTCAGTCACCTTGGTACTCTCTTTAAAGGGCTCAGTCACCACGGTACTCTTTAAAGGGCTCAGTCTCCTTGGTACTCTCTTTACAGGGCTCAGTCACCTTGGTACTCTCTTTAAAGGGCTCAGTCTCCTTGGTACTCTCTTTAAAGAGCTCAGTCACCTTGGACTCTCTTTAAAGGCCTCAGTCTCCTTGGTACTCTCTTTAAAGGGCTCAGTCTCCTTGGTACTCTCTTTACAGGGCTCAGTCACTTGGGTACTCTCTTTAAAGGGCTCAGTCTCCTTGGTAGTCTCTTTAAAGTGCTCAGTCTCCTTGTTACTCTCTTTAAAGGGCTCAGTCTCCTTGGTACTCTCTATAAAGTGCTCAGTCTACTTGGTAGTCTCTTTAAAGTGCTCAGTCACCACGGTACTCTTTAAAGGGCTCAGTCTCCTTGGTACTCTCTATAAAGGGCTCAGTCTCCTTGGTACTCTCTTTAAAGAGCTCAGTCTCCTTGGTACTCTCTTTAAAGTGCTCAGTCAACCTTGGTACTCTCTTTAAAGAGCTCAGTCTCCTTGGTACTCTCTTTAAAGGGCTCAGTCTCCTTGGTACTCTCTTTAAAGGGCTCAGTCTCCTTGGTACTCTCTTTAAAGAGCTCAGTCTCCTTGGTACTCTCTTTAAAGGGCTCAGTCACCACGGTACTCTTTAAAGGGCTCAGTCTCCTTGGTACTCTCTTTAAAGTGCTCAGTCACCTTGGTACTCTCTTTAAAGGGCTCAGTCTCCTTGGTAGTCTCTTTAAAGGGCTCAGTCTCCTTGGTACTCTCTTTAAAGGGCTCAGTCTCCTTGGTACTCTCTTTAAATTGCTCAGTCACCTTGGTGCTCTCTTTAAAGTGCTCAGTCACCACGGTACTCTCTTTAAAGAGCTCAGTCACCTTGGTACTCTCTTTAAAGGGCTCAGTCTCCTTGGTACTCTCTTTACAGGGCTCAGTCAATTTGGTACTCTCTTTAAAGTGCTCAGTCTCCTTGGTAGTCTCTTTAAAGTGCTCAGTCTCCTTGTTACTCTCTTTAAAGGGCTCAGTCTCCTTGGTACTCTCTATAAAGGGCTCAGTCTACTTGGTACTCTCTTTAAAGTGCTCAGTCACCACGGTACTCTTTAAAGGGCTCAGTCTCCTTGGTACTCTCTTTAAAGGGCTCAGTCTCCTTGGTACTCTCTTTAAAGAGCTCAGTCTCCTTGGTACTCTCTTTAAAGTGCTCAGTCACCACGGTACTCTTTAAAGGGCTCAGTCTCCTTGGTACTCTCTTTAAAGTGCTTAGTCACCTTGGTACTCTCTTTAAAGGGCTTAGTCTCCTTGGTACTCTCTTTAAAGGGCTAAGTCTCCTTGGTACTCTCTTTAAAGGGCTCAGTCTCCTTGGTACTCTCTTTAAAGTGCTCAGTCTCCTTGGTACTCTCTTTAAAGGGCTCAGTCTCCTTGGTACTCTCTTTAAAGTGCTCAGTCTCCTTGGTAGTCTCTTTAAAGGGCTCAGTCTCCTTGGTACTCTCTATAAAGGGCTCAGTCTCCTTGGTACTCTCTTTAAAGTGCTCAGTCACCACGGTACTCTTTAAAGGGCTCAGTCTCCTTGGTACTCTCTTTAAAGAGCTCAGTCTCCTTGGTACTCTCTTTAAAGGGCTCAGTCACCACGGTACTCTTTAAAGGGCTCAGTCTCCTTGGTACTCTCTTTAAAGGGCTCAGTCTCCTTGGTACTCTCTTTACAGGGCTCAGTCACCTTGGTACTCTCTTTAAAGGGCTCAGTCTCCTTGGTAGTCTCTTTAAAGTGCTCAGTCTCCTTGGTACTCTCGTTAAAGGGCTCAGTCTCCTTGGTACTCTCTATAAAGGGCTCAGTCTACTTGGTACTCTCTTTAAAGGGCTCAGTCACCACGGTACTCTTTAAAGGGCTCAGTCTCCTTGGTACTCTCTTTAAAGTGCTTAGTCACCTTGGTACTCTCTTTAAAGGGCTTAGTCTCCTTGGTACTCTCTTTAAAGGGCTCAGTCTCCTTGGTACTCTCTTTAAAGTGCTCAGTCTCCTTGTTACTCTCTTTAAAGGGCTCAGTCTCCTTGGTATTCTCTTTAAAGGGCTCAGTCACCACGGTACTCTTTAAAGGGCTCAGTCTCCTTGGTACTCTCTTTAAAGAGCTCAGTCTCCTTGGTACTCTCTTTAAAGTGCTCAGTCACCACGGTACTCTTTAAAGGGCTCAGTCTCCTTGGTAGTCTCTTTAAAGTGCTCAGTCTCCTTGGTACTCTCGTTAAAGGGCTCAGTCTCCTTGGTACTCTCTATAAAGGGCTCAGTCTACTTGGTACTCTCTTTAAAGGTCTCAGTCACCACGGTACTCTTTAAAGGGCTCAGTCTCCTTGGTACTCTCTTTAAAGGGCTTAGTCACCTTGGTACTCTCTTTAAAGGGCTTAGTCTCCTTGGTACTCTCTTTAAAGGGCTCAGTCTCCTTGGTACTCTCTTTAAAGTGCTCAGTCTCCTTGTTACTCTCTTTAAAGGGCTCAGTCTCCTTGGTATTCTCTTTAAAGTGCTCAGTCTCCTTGGTACTCTCTTTAAAGGGCTCAGTCTCCTTGGTACTCTCTATAAAGGGCTCAGTCTCCTTGGTACTCTCTTTAAAGGGGTCAGTCACCACGGTACTCTTTAAAGGGCTCAGTCTCCTTGGTACTCTCTTTAAAGAGCTCAGTCTCCTTGGTACTCTCTTTAAAGGGCTCAGTCACCACGGTACTCTTTAAAGGGCTCAGTCTCCTTGTTACTGTCTTTAAAGGGCTCAGTCACCTTGGTACTCTCTTTAAAGGGCTCAGTCTCCTTGGTACTCTCTTTAAAGGGCTCAGTCTCCTTGGTACTCTCTTTACAGGGCTCAGTCACCTTGGTACTCTCTTTAAAGTGCTCAGTCTCCTTGGTAGTCTCTTTAAAGTGCTCAGTCTCCTTGTTACTCTCGTTAAAGGGCTCAGTCTCCTTGGTACTCTCTATAAAGGGCTCAGTCTACTTGGTACTCTCTTTAAAGGTCTCAGTCACCACGGTACTCTTTAAAGGGCTCAGTCACCTTGGTACTCTCTTTAAAGGGCTCAGTCTCCTTGGTAGTCTCTTTAAAGGGCTCAGTCTCCTTGGTACTCTCTTTAAAGGGCTCAGTCTCCTTGGTAGTCTCTTTAAAGGGCTCAGTCACCTTGGTGCTCTCTTTAAAGTGCTCAGTCACCACGGTACTCTCTTTAAAGGGCTCAGTCACCTTGGTACTCTCTATAAAGGGCTCAGTCTCCTTGGTACTCTCTTTACAGGGCTCAGTCAATTTGGTACTCTCTTTAAAGTGCTCAGTCTCCTTGGTACTCTCTTTAAAGTGCTCAGTCTCCTTGTTACTCTCTTTAAAGGGCTCAGTCTCCTTGGTGCTCTCTATAAAGGGCTCAGTCTCCTTGGTACTCTCTTTAAAGTGCTCAGTCACCACGGTACTCTTTAAAGGGCTCAGTCTCCTTGGTAGTCTCTTTAAAGTGCTCAGTCTCCTTGTTACTCTCGTTAAAGGGCTCAGTCTCCTTGGTACTCTCTATAAAGGGCTCAGTCTACTTGGTACTCTCTTTAAAGGTCTCAGTCACCACGGTACTCTTTAAAGGGCTCAGTCTCCTTGGTACTCTCTTTAAAGTGCTTAGTCACCTTGGTACTCTCTTTAAAGGGCTTAGTCTCCTTGGTACTCTCTTTAAAGGGCTCAGTCTCCTTGGTACTCTCTTTAAAGTGCTCAGTCTCCTTGTTACTCTCTTTAAAGGGCTCAGTCTCCTTGGTATTCTCTTTAAAGTGCTCAGTCTCCTTGTTACTCTCTTTAAAGGGCTCAGTCTCCTTGGTACTCTCTATAAAGGGCTCAGTCTCCTTGGTACTCTCTTTAAAGGGGTCAGTCACCACGGTACTCTTTAAAGGGCTCAGTCTCCTTGGTACTCTCTTTAAAGAGCTCAGTCTCCTTGGTACTCTCTTTAAAGTGCTCAGTCACCACGGTACTCTTTAAAGGGCTCAGTCTCCTTGGTACTGTCTTTAAAGTGCTCAGTCACCTTGGTACTCTCTTTAAAGGGCTCAGTCTCCTTGGTACTCTCTTTAAAGGGCTCAGTCTCCTTGGTACTCTCTTTACAGGGCTCAGTCACCTTGGTACTCTCTTTAAAGTGCTCAGTCTCCTTGGTAGTCTCTTTAAAGTGCTCAGTCTCCTTGTTACTCTCGTTAAAGGGCTCAGTCTCCTTGGTACTCTCTATAAAGGGCTCAGTCTACTTGGTACTCTCTTTAAAGGTCTCAGTCACCACGGTACTCTTTAAAGGGCTCAGTCTCCTTGGTACTCTCTTTAAAGAGCTCAGTCTCCTTGGTACTCTCTTTAAAGTGCTCAGTCACCACGGTACTCTTTAAAGGGCTCAGTCTCCTTGGTACTCTCTTTAAAGTGCTCAGTCACCTTGGTACTCTCTTTAAAGGGCTCAGTCTCCTTGGTACTCTCTTTAAAGTGCTCAATCACCTTGGTACTCTCTTTAAAGGGCTCAGTCTCCTTGGTACTCTCTTTAAAGGGCTCAGTCTCCTTGGTACTCTCTTTAAAGGGCTCAGTCTCCTTGGTACTCCCTTTAAAGGGCTCAGTCTCCTTGGTACTCTCTTTAAATTGCTCAGTCACCTTGGTACTCTCTTTAAAGTGCTCAGTCACCACGGTACTCTCTTTAAAGGGCTCAGTCACCTTGGTACTCTCTTTAAAGGGCTCAGTCACCTTGGACTCTCTTTAAAGGGCTCAGTCTCCTTGATACTCTCTTTAAAGGGCTCAGTCTCCTTGGTACTCTCTTTAAAGTGCTCAGTCACCTTGGTACTCTCTTTAAAGTGCTCAGTCACCTTGGTACTCTCTTTAAAGTGCTCAGTCACCACGGTACTCTCTTTAAAGGGCTCAGTCACCTTGGTACTCTCTTTAAAGGGCTCAGTCACCACGGTACTCTTTAAAGGGCTCAGTCTCCTTGGTACTCTCTTTACAGGGCTCAGTCACCTTGGTACTCTCTTTAAAGTGCTCAGTCTCCTTGGTACTCTCTTTAAAGTGCTCAGTCTCCTTGTTACTCTCTTTAAAGGGCTCAGTCTCCTTGGTACTCTCTTTAAAGTGCTCAGTCTCCTTGTTACTCTCGTTAAAGGGCTCAGTCTCCTTGGTACTCTCTATAAAGGGCTCAGTCTACTTGGTACTCTCTTTAAAGGTCTCAGTCACCACGGTACTCTTTAAAGGGCTCAGTCTCCTTGGTACTCTCTTTAAAGTGCTTAGTCACCTTGGTACTCTCTTTAAAGGGCTTAGTCTCCTTGGTACTCTCTTTAAAGGGCTCAGTCTCCTTGGTACTCTCTTTAAAGTGCTCAGTCTCCTTGTTACTCTCTTTAAAGGGCTCAGTCTCCTTGGTATTCTCTTTAAAGGTCTCAGTCACCACGGTACTCTTTAAAGGGCTCAGTCTCCTTGGTACTCTCTTTAAAGAGCTCAGTCTCCTTGGTACTCTCTTTAAAGTGCTCAGTCACCACGGTACTCTTTAAAGGGCTCAGTCTCCTTGGTAGTCTCTTTAAAGTGCTCAGTCTCCTTGTTACTCTCGTTAAAGGGCTCAGTCTCCTTGGTACTCTCTATAAAGGGCTCAGTCTACTTGGTACTCTCTTTAAAGGTCTCAGTCACCACGGTACTCTTTAAAGGGCTCAGTCTCCTTGGTACTCTCTTTAAAGTGCTTAGTCACCTTGGTACTCTCTTTAAAGGGCTTAGTCTCCTTGGTACTCTCTTTAAAGGGCTCAGTCTCCTTGGTACTCTCTTTAAAGTGCTCAGTCTCCTTGTTACTCTCTTTAAAGGGCTCAGTCTCCTTGGTATTCTCTTTAAAGTGCTCAGTCTCCTTGTTACTCTCTTTAAAGGGCTCAGTCTCCTTGGTACTCTCTATAAAGGGCTCAGTCTCCTTGGTACTCTCTTTAAAGGGGTCAGTCACCACGGTACTCTTTAAAGGGCTCAGTCTCCTTGGTACTCTCTTTAAAGAGCTCAGTCTCCTTGGTACTCTCTTTAAAGTGCTCAGTCACCACGGTACTCTTTAAAGGGCTCAGTCTCCTTGGTACTGTCTTTAAAGTGCTCAGTCACCTTGGTACTCTCTTTAAAGGGCTCAGTCTCCTTGGTACTCTCTTTAAAGGGCTCAGTCTCCTTGGTACTCTCTTTACAGGGCTCAGTCACCTTGGTACTCTCTTTAAAGTGCTCAGTCTCCTTGGTAGTCTCTTTAAAGTGCTCAGTCTCCTTGTTACTCTCGTTAAAGGGCTCAGTCTCCTTGGTACTCTCTATAAAGGGCTCAGTCTACTTGGTACTCTCTTTAAAGGTCTCAGTCACCACGGTACTCTTTAAAGGGCTCAGTCACCTTGGTACTCTCTTTAAAGGGCTCAGTCTCCTTGGTAGTCTCTTTAAAGGGCTCAGTCTCCTTGGTACTCTCTTTAAAGGGCTCAGTCTCCTTGGTACTCTCTTTAAAGTGCTCAGTCACCTTGGTGCTCTCTTTAAAGTGCTCAGTCACCACGGTACTCTCTTTAAAGAGCTCAGTCACCTTGGTACTCTCTATAAAGGGCTCAGTCTCCTTGGTACTCTCTTTACAGGGCTCAGTCAATTTGGTACTCTCTTTAAAGTGCTCAGTCTCCTTGTTACTCTCGTTAAAGGGCTCAGTCTCCTTGGTACTCTCTATAAAGGGCTCAGTCTACTTGGTACTCTCTTTAAAGGTCTCAGTCACCACGGTACTCTTTAAAGGGCTCAGTCTCCTTGGTACTCTCTTTAAAGTGCTTAGTCACCTTGGTACTCTCTTTAAAGGGCTTAGTCTCCTTGGTACTCTCTTGAAAGGGCTCAGTCTCCTTGGTACTCTCTTTAAAGTGCTCAGTCTCCTTGTTACTCTCTTTAAAGGGCTCAGTCTCCTTGGTATTCTCTTTAAAGTGCTCAGTCTCCTTGTTACTCTCTTTAAAGGGCTCAGTCTCCTTGGTACTCTCTATAAAGGGCTCAGTCTCCTTGGTACTCTCTTTAAAGGGGTCAGTCACCACGGTACTCTTTAAAGGGCTCAGTCTCCTTGGTACTCTCTTTAAAGAGCTCAGTCTCCTTGGTACTCTCTTTAAAGTGCTCAGTCACCACGGTACTCTTTAAAGGGCTCAGTCTCCTTGGTACTGTCTTTAAAGTGCTCAGTCACCTTGGTACTCTCTTTAAAGGGCTCAGTCTCCTTGGTACTCTCTTTAAAGGGCTCAGTCTCCTTGGTACTCTCTTTACAGGGCTCAGTCACCTTGGTACTCTCTTTAAAGTGCTCAGTCTCCTTGGTAGTCTCTTTAAAGTGCTCAGTCTCCTTGTTACTCTCGTTAAAGGGCTCAGTCTCCTTGGTACTCTCTATAAAGGGCTCAGTCTACTTGGTACTCTCTTTAAAGGGCTCAGTCACCACGGTACTCTTTAAAGGGCTCAGTCTCCTTGGTACTCTCTTTAAAGAGCTCAGTCTCCTTGGTACTCTCTTTAAAGTGCTCAGTCACCACGGTACTCTTTAAAGTGCTCAGTCTCCTTGGTACTCTCTTTAAAGGGCTCAGTCACCTTGGTACTCTCTTTAAAGGGCTCAGTCTCCTTGGTACTCTCTTTAAAGTGCTCAATCACCTTGGTACTCTCTTTAAAGGGCTCAGTCTCCTTGGTACTCTCTTTAAAGGGCTCAGTCTCCTTGGTAGTCTCTTTAAAGGGCTCAGTCTCCTTGGTACTCCCTTTAAAGGGCTCAGTCTCCTTGGTACTCTCTTTAAATTGCTCAGTCACCTTGGTGCTCTCTTTAAAGTGCTCAGTCACCACGGTACTCTCTTTAAAGGGCTCAGTCACCTTGGTACTCTCTTTAAAGAGCTCAGTCACCTTGGACTCTCTTTAAAGGGCTCAGTCTCCTTGATACTCTCTTTAAAGGGCTCAGTCTCCTTGGTACTCTCTTTAAAGTGCTCAGTCACCTTGTTACTCTCTTTAAAGTGCTCAGTCACCTTGGTACTCTCTTTAAAGTGCTCAGTCACCACGGTACTCTCTTTAAAGGGCTCAGTCACCTTGGTACTCTCTTTAAAGGGCTCAGTCACCACGGTACTCTTTAAAGGGCTCAGTCTCCTTGGTACTCTCTTTACAGGGCTCAGTCACCTTGGTACTCTCTTTAAAGTGCTCAGTCTCCTTGGTACTCTCTTTAAAGTGCTCAGTCTCCTTGTTACTCTCTTTAAAGGGCTCAGTCTCCTTGGTACTCTCTTTAAAGTGCTCAGTCTCCTTGTTACTCTCTTTAAAGGGCTCAGTCTCCTTGGTACTCTCTTTAAAGGGCTCAGTCTCCTTGGTACTCTCTTTAAAGGGGTCAGTCACCTTGGACTCTCTTTAAAGGGCTCAGTCTCCTTGGTACTCTCTTTAAAGTGCTCAGTCACCTTGGTACTCTCCTTAAAGTGCTCAGTCACCACGGTACTCTCTTTAAAGGGCTCAGTCACCTTGGTACTCTCTTTAAAGGGCTCAGTCACCTTGGACTCTCTTTAAAGGGCTCAGTCTCCTTGATACTCTCTTTAAAGGGCTCAGTCTCCTTGGTACTCTCTTTACAGGGCTCAGTCTCCTTGGTACTCTCTTTAAAGTGCTCAGTCACCTTGGTACTCTCTTTAAAGTGCTCAGTCACCACGGTACTCTCTTTAAAGGGCTCAGTCACCTTGGTACTCTCTTTAAAGGGCTCAGTCACCACGGTACTCTTTAAAGGTCTCAGTCTCCTTGGTACTCTCTTTACAGGGCTCAGTCACCTTGGTACTCTCTTTAAAGTGCTCAGTCTCCTTGGTACTCTCTTTAAAGGGCTCAGTCACCTTGGACTCTCTTTAAAGGCCTCAGTCTCCTTGGTACTCTCTTTAAAGGGCTCAGTCTCCTTGGTACTCTCTTTACAGGGCTCAGTCACTTGGGTACTCTCTTTAAAGTGCTCAGTCTCCTTGGTAGTCTCTTTAAAGTGCTCAGTCTCCTTGTTACTCTCTTTAAAGGGCTCAGTCTCCTTGGTACTCTCTATAAAGTGCTCAGTCTACTTGGTACTCTCTTTAAAGGGCTCAGTCACCACGGTACTCTTTAAAGGGCTCAGTCTCCTTGGTACTCTCTTTAAAGGGCTCAGTCTCCTTGGTACTCTCTTTAAAGAGCTCAGTCTCCTTGGTACTCTCTTTAAAGTGCTCAGTCAACCTTGGTACTCTCTTTAAAGGGCTCAGTCTCCTTGGTACTCTCTTTAAAGGGCTCAGTCTCCTTGGTACTCTCTTTAAAGGGCTCAATCTCCTTGGTACTCTCTTTAAAGTGCTCAGTCTCCTTGGTACTCTCTTTAAAGTGCTCAGTCACCACGGTACTCTTTAAAGGGCTCAGTCTCCTTGGTACTCTCTTTAAAGGGCTCAGTCACCTTGGTACTCTCTTTAAAGGGCTCAGTCTCCTTGGTAGTCTCTTTAAAGGGCTCAGTCTCCTTGGTACTCTCTTTAAAGGGCTCAGTCTCCTTGGTACTCTCTTTAAAGTGCTCAGTCACCTTGGTGCTCTCTTTAAAGTGCTCAGTCACCACGGTACTCTCTTTAAAGAGCTCAGTCACCTTGGTACTCTCTTTAAAGGGCTCAGTCTCCTTGGTACTCTCTTTACAGGGCTCAGTCAATTTGGTACTCTCTTTAAAGTGCTCAGTCTCCTTGGTAGTCTCTTTAAAGGGCTCAGTCTCCTGGGTACTCTCTTTAAAGTGCTCAGTCTCCTTGGTACTCTCTTTAAAGGGCTCAGTCTCCTTGGTACTCTCTTTAAAGTGCTCAGTCTCCTTGTTACTCTCTTTAAAGGGCTCAGTCTCCTTGGTACTCTCTATAAAGGGCTCAGTCTCCTTAGTACTCTCTTTAAAGGGCTCAGTCTCCTTGGTACTCTCTTTAAAGTGCTTAGTCACCACGGTACTCTTTAAAGGGCTCAGTCTCCTTGGTACTCTCTTTAAAGAGCTCAGTCTCCTTGGTACTCTCTTTAAAGTGCTCAGTCACCACGGTACTCTTTAAAGGGCTCAGTCTCCTTGGTACTCTCTTTAAAGTGCTCAGTCACCTTGGTACTCTCTTTAAAGGGCTCAGTCTCCTTGGTACTCTCTTTAAAGGGCTCAGTCTCCTTGGTACTCTCTTTACAGGGCTCAGTCACCTTGGTACTCTCTTTAAAGGGCTCAGTCTCCTTGGTAGTCTCTTTAAAGTGCTCAGTCTCCTTGTTACTCTCTTTAAAGGGCTCAGTCTCCTTGGTACTCTCTATAAAGGGCTCAGTCTCCTTGGTACTCTCTTTAAAGTGCTCAGTCACCACGGTACTCTTTAAAGGGCTCAGTCTCCTTTGTACTCTCTTTAATGGGCTCAGTCTCCTTGGTACTCTCTTTAAAGAGCTCAGTCTCCTTGGTACTCTCTTTAAAGGGCTCAGTCACCACGGTACTCTTTAAAGGGCTCAGTCTCCTTGGTACTCTCTTTAAAGGGCTCAATCTCCTTGGTACTCTCTTTAAAGGGCGCAGTCTCCTTGGTACTCTGTTTAAAGGGCTCAGTCTCCTTGGTGCTCTCTTTAAAGGGCTCAGTGTTCTTGGTACTCTCTTTAAAGGGCTCAGTCACCACGGTACTCTCTTTAAAGTGCTCAGTCTCCTTGGTACTCTCTTTAAAGGGCTCAGTCTCCTTGGTAATCTCTTTAAAGGGCTCAGTCTCCTTGGTACTCTCTTTAAAGGGCTCAGTCACCACGGTACTCTTTAAAGGGCTCAGTCTCCTTGGTACTCTCTTTTATGGGCTCAGTCTCCTCGGACTCTCTTTAAAGGGCTCAGTCTCCTTGGTACTCTCTTTAAAGGGCTCAGTCACCACGGTACTCTTTAAAGGGCTCAGTCTCCTGGGTACTCTCTTTAAAGTGCTCAGTCTCCTTGGTACTCTCTTTAAAGGGCTCAGTCTCCTTGGTACTCTCTTTAAAGTGCTCAGTCTCCTTGGTACTCTCTTTAAAGTGCTCAGTCTCCTTGGTACTCTCTTTAAAGGGCTCAGTCTCCTTGGTTCTCTCTTTAATGGGCTCAGTCTCCTCGGACTCTCTTTAAAGGGCTCAGTCTCCTTGGTACTCTCTTTAAAGGGCTCAGTCACCACGGTACTCTTTAAAGGGCTCAGTCTCCTTGGTACTCTCTTTAAAGGGCTCAGTCACCTTGGTACTCTCTTTAAAGTGCTCAGTCTCCTTGTTACTCTCTTTAAAGGGCTCAGTCTCCTTGGTACTCTCTTTAAAGTGCTCAATCACCTTGGTACTCTCTTTAAAGGGCTCAGTCTCCTTGGTACTCTCTTTAAAGGGCTCAGTCTCCTTGGTACTCTCTTTAAAGGGCTCAGTCTCCTTGGTACTCCCTTTAAAGGGCTCAATCTCCTTGGTACTCTCTTTAAATTGCTCAGTCACCTTGGTACTCTCTTTAAAGTGCTCAGTCACCTTGGTGCTCTCTTTAAAGGGCTCAGTCACCACGGTACTCTCTTTAAAGGGCTCAGTCACCTTGGTACTCTCTTTAAAGGGCTCAGTCACCTTGGACTCTCTTTAAAGGGCTCAGTCTCCTTGATACTCTCTTTAAAGGGCTCAGTCTCCTTGGTACTCTCTTTAAAGTGCCCAGTCACCTTGGTACTATCTTTAAAGTGCTCAGTCACCTTGGTACTCTCTTTAAAGGGCTCAGTCTCCTTGGTACTCTCTTTAAAGGGCTCAGTCTCCTTGGTACTCTCTTTACAGGGCTCAGTCACCTTGGTACTCTCTTTAAAGGGCTCAGTCTCCTTGGTAGTCTCTTTAAAGTGCTCAGTCTCCTTGTTACTCTCTTTAAAGGGCTCAGTCTCCTTGGTACTCTCTATAAAGGGCTCAGTCTCCTTGGTACTCTCTTTAAAGTGCTCAGTCACCACGGTACTCTTTAAAGGGCTCAGTCTCCTTGGTACTCTCTTTAATGGGCTCAGTCTCCTTGGTACTCTCTTTAAAGAGCTCAGTCTCCTTGGTACTCTCTTTAAAGGGCTCAGTCACCACGGTACTCTTTAAAGGGCTCAGTCTCCTTGGTACTCTCTTTAAAGGGCTCAATCTCCTTGGTACTCTCTTTAAAGGGCGCAGTCTCCTTGGTACTCTGTTTAAAGGGCTCAGTCTCCTTGGTGCTCTCTTTAAAGGGCTCAGTGTTCTTGGTACTCTCTTTAAAGGGCTCAGTCACCACGGTACTCTCTTTAAAGTGCTCAGTCTCCTTGGTACTCTCTTTAAAGGGCTCAGTCTCCTTGGTAATCTCTTTAAAGGGCTCAGTCTCCTTGGTACTCTCTTTAAAGGGCTCAGTCACCACGGTACTCTTTAAAGGGCTCAGTCTCCTTGGTACTCTCTTTTATGGGCTCAGTCTCCTCGGACTCTCTTTAAAGGGCTCAGTCTCCTTGGTACTCTCTTTAAAGGGCTCAGTCACCACGGTACTCTTTAAAGGGCTCAGTCTCCTGGGTACTCTCTTTAAAGTGCTCAGTCTCCTTGGTACTCTCTTTAAAGGGCTCAGTCTCCTTGGTACTCTCTTTAAAGTGCTCAGTCTCCTTGGTACTCTCTTTAAAGTGCTCAGTCTCCTTGGTACTCTCTTTAAAGGGCTCAGTCTCCTTGGTTCTCTCTTTAATGGGCTCAGTCTCCTCGGACTCTCTTTAAAGGGCTCAGTCTCCTTGGTACTCTCTTTAAAGGGCTCAGTCACCACGGTACTCTTTAAAGGGCTCAGTCTCCTTGGTACTCTCTTTAAAGGGCTCAGTCACCTTGGTACTCTCTTTAAAGTGCTCAGTCTCCTTGTTACTCTCTTTAAAGGGCTCAGTCTCCTTGGTACTCTCTTTAAAGTGCTCAATCACCTTGGTACTCTCTTTAAAGGGCTCAGTCTCCTTGGTACTCTCTTTAAAGGGCTCAGTCTCCTTGGTACTCTCTTTAAAGGGCTCAGTCTCCTTGGTACTCCCTTTAAAGGGCTCAATCTCCTTGGTACTCTCTTTAAATTGCTCAGTCACCTTGGTACTCTCTTTAAAGTGCTCAGTCACCTTGGTGCTCTCTTTAAAGGGCTCAGTCACCACGGTACTCTCTTTAAAGGGCTCAGTCACCTTGGTACTCTCTTTAAAGGGCTCAGTCACCTTGGACTCTCTTTAAAGGGCTCAGTCTCCTTGATACTCTCTTTAAAGGGCTCAGTCTCCTTGGTACTCTCTTTAAAGTGCCCAGTCACCTTGGTACTATCTTTAAAGTGCTCAGTCTCCTTGGTACTCTCTTTAAAGTGCTCAGTCTCCTTGGTACTCTCTTTACAGGGCTCAGTCACCTTGGTACTCTCTTTAAAGGGCTCAGTCTCCTTGGTACTCTCTTTACAGGGCTCAGTCACCTTGGTACTCTCTTTAAAGTGCTCAGTCTCCTTGGTACTCCCTTTAAAGTGCTCAGTCTCCTTGGTACTCTCTTTAAAGTGCTCAGTCTCCTTGTTACTCTCTTTAAAGGGCTCAGTCTCCTTGGTACTCTCTTTAAAGTGCTCAGTCTCCTTGTTACTCTCTTTAAAGGGCTCGGTCTCCTTGGTACTCTCTATAAAGGGCTCAGTCTCCTTGGTACTCTCTTTAAAGGGCTCAGTCTCCTTGGTACTCTCTTTAAAGTGCTCAGTCACCACGGTACTCTTTAAAGGGCTCAGTCTCCTTGGTACTCTCTTTAAAGAGCTCAGTCTCCTTGGTACTCTCTTTAAAGTGCTCAGTCACCACGGTACTCTTTAAAGGGCTCAGTCTCTTTGGTACTCTCTTTAAAGTGCTCAGTCACCTTGGTACTCTCTTTAAAGGGCTCAGTCTCCTTGGTACTCTCTTTAAAGGGCTCAGTCTCCTTGGTACTCTCTTTACAGGGCTCAGTCACCTTGGTACTCTCTTTAAAGTGCTCAGTCTCCTTGGTAGTCTCTTTAAAGTGCTCAGTCTCCTTGGTACTCTCTTTAAAGGGCTCAGTCTCCTTGGTACTCTCTTTAAAGGGCTCAGTCTCCTTGGTACTCTCTTTAAAGAGCTCAGTCTCCTTGGTACTCTCTTTAAAGTGCTCAGTCACCACGGTACTTTTTAAAGGGCTCAGTCTCCTTGGTACTCTCTTTAAAGGGCTCAGTCACCTTGGTACTCTCTTTAAAGGGCTCAGTCTCCTTGGTAGTCTCTTTAAAGGGCTCACTCTCCTTGGTACTCTCTTTAAAGGGCTCAGTCTCCTTGGTACTCTCTTTAAAGGGCTCAGTCACCTTGGTGCTCTCTTTAAAGGGCTCAGTCACCACGGTACTCTCTTTAAAGTGCTCAGTCACCTTGGTACTCTCTTTAAAGGGCTCAGTCTCCTTGGTACTCTCTTTACAGGGCTCAGTCAATTTGGTACTCTCTTTAAAGTGCTCAGTCTCCTTGGTAGTCTCTTTAAAGTGCTCAGTCTCCTTGTTACTCTCTTTAAAGGGCTCAGTCTCCTTGGTACTCTCTATAAAGGGCTCAGTCTCCTTGGTACTCTCTTTAAAGGGCTCAGTCACCACGGTACTCTTTAAAGGGCTCAGTCTCCTTGGTACTCTCTTTAAAGTGCTTAGTCACCTTGGTACTCTCTTTAAAGGGCTTAGTCTCCTTGTTACTCTCTTTAAAGGGCTCAGTCTCCTTGGTACTCTCTTTAAAGTGCTCAGTCTCCTTGGTACTCTCTTTAAAGGGCTCAGTCTCCTTGGTACTCTCTTTAAAGGGCTCAGTCACCACGGTACTCTTTAAAGGGCTCAGTCTCCTTGGTACTCTCTTTAAAGAGCTCAGTCTCCTTGGTACTCTCTTTAAAGTGCTCAGTCACGACGGTACTCTTTAAAGGGCTCAGTCTCTTTGGTACTCTCTTTAAAGTGCTCAGTCACCACGGTACTCTCTTTAAAGGGCTCAGTCTCCTTGGTACTCTCTTTAAAGGGCTCAGTCTCCTTGGTACTCTCTTTACAGGGCTCAGTCTCCTTGGTACTCTCTTTAAAGTGCTCAGTCTCCTTGGTAGTCTCTTTAAAGTGCCCAGTCTACTTGGTACTCTCTTTAAAGGGCTCAGTCTCCTTGGTACTCTCTTTAAAGTGCTCAGTCTCCTTGGTACTCTCTTTAAAGAGCTCAGTCTCCTTGGTACTCTCTTTAAAGGGCTCAGTCACCACGGTACTTTTTAAAGGGCTCAGTCTCCTTGGTACTCTCTTTAAAGTGCTCAGTCACCTTGGTACTCTCTTTAAAGGGCTCAGTCTCCTTGGTAGTCTCTTTAAAGGGCTCAGTCTCCTTGTTACTCTCTTTAAAGGGCTCAGTCTCCTTGGTACTCTCTTTAAAGTGCTCAGTCACCTTGGTGCTCTCTTTAAAGTGCTCAGTCACCACGGTACTCTCTTTAAAGGGCTCAGTCACCTTGGTACTCTCTATAAAGGGCTCAGTCTCCTTGGTACTCTCTTTACAGGGCTCAGTCAATTTGGTACTCTCTTTAAAGGGCTCAGTCTCCTTGGTAGTCTCTTTAAAGTGCTCAGTCTCCTTGGTACTCTCTTTAAAGTGCTCAGTCTCCTTGGTACTCTCTATAAAGGGCTCAGTCTCCTTGGTACTCTCTTTAAAGTGCTCAGTCACCACGGTACTCTTTAAAGGGCTCAGTCTCCTTGGTAGTCTCTTTAAAGTGCTCAGTCTCCTTGGTACTCTCGTTAAAGGGCTCAGTCTCCTTGGTACTCTCTATAAAGGGCTCAGTCTACTTGGTACTCTCTTTAAAGGTCTCAGTCACCACGGTACTCTTTAAAGGGCTCAGTCTCCTTGGTACTCTCTTTAAAGGGCTTAGTCACCTTGGTACTCTCTTTAAAGGGCTTAGTCTCCTTGGTACTCTCTTTAAAGGGCTCAGTCTCCTTGGTACTCTCTTTAAAGGGCTCAGTCTCCTTGGTACTCTCTTTAAAGGGCTCAGTCTCCTTGGTATTCTCTTTAAAGGGCTCAGTCTCCTTGGTAGTCTCTTTAAAGGGCTCAGTCTCCTTGGTACTCTCTATAAAGGGCTCAGTCTCCTTGGTACTCTCTTTAAAGGGGTCAGTCACCACGGTACTCTTTAAAGGGCTCAGTCTCCTTGGTACTCTCTTTAAAGGGGTCAGTCTCCTTGGTACTCTCTTTAAAGGGCTCAGTCACCACGGTACTCTTTACAGGGCTCAGTCTCCTTGGTACTGTCTTTAAAGTGCTCAGTCACCTTGGTACTCTCTTTAAAGGGCTCAGTCTCCTTGGTACTCTCTTTAAAGGGCTCAGTCTCCTTGGTACTCTCTTTACAGGGCTCAGTCACCTTGGTACTCTCTTTAAAGTGCTCAGTCTCCTTGGTAGTCTCTTTAAAGTGCTCAGTCTCCTTGTTACTCTCGTTAAAGGGCTCAGTCTCCTTGGTACTCTCTATAAAGGGCTCAGTCTACTTGGTACTCTCTTTAAAGGTCTCAGTCACCACGGTACTCTTTAAAGGGCTCAGTCTCCTTGGTACTCTCTTTAAAGAGCTCAGTCTCCTTGGTACTCTCTTTAAAGTGCTCAGTCACCACGGTACTCTTTAAAGTGCTCAGTCTCCTTGGTACTCTCTTTAAAGGGCTCAGTCACCTTGGTACTCTCTTTAAAGGGCTCAGTCTCCTTGGTACTCTCTTTAAAGGGCTCAGTCACCTTGGTACTCTCTTTAAAGGGCTCAGTCTCCTTGGTACTCTCTTTAAAGGGCTCAGTCTCCTTGGTACTCTCTTTAAAGGGCTCAGTCTCCTTGGTAGTCCCTTTAAAGTGCTCAGTCTCCTTGGTACTCTCTTTAAAGGGCTCAGTCACCTTGGTACTCTCTTTAAAGGGCTCAGTCACCACGGTACTCTCTTTAAAGAGCTCAGTCACCTTGGTACTCTCTTTAAAGGGCTCAGTCACCTTGGACTCTCTTTAAAGGGCTCAGTCTCCTTGGTACTCTCTTTAAAGTGCTCAGTCTCCTTGGTACTCTCTTTAAAGGGCTCAGTCACCTTGGTAGTCTCTTTAAAGTGCTCAGTCACCTTGGTACTCTCTTTAAAGGGCTCAGTCACCACGGTACTCTCTTTAAAGGGCTCAGTCACCTTGGTGCTCTCTTTAAAGGGCTCAGTCACCACGGTACTCTTTAAAGAGCTCAGTCTCCTTGGTACTCTCTTTACAGGGCTCAGTCACCTTGGTACTCTCTTTAAAGGGCTCAGTCTCCTTGGTACTCTCTTTAAAGTGCTCAGTCTCCTTGGTAGTCTCTTTAAAGGGCTCAGTCTCCTTGGTACTCTCTTTAAAGGGCTCAGTCTCCTTGGTACTCTCTTTAAAGGGCTCAGTCTCCTTGGTACTCTCTTTAAAGGGCTCAGTCTCCTTGGTACTCTCTTTAAAGTGCTCAGTCTCCTTGGACTCTCTTTAAAGTGCTCAGTCTCCTTGATACTCTCTTTAAAGGGCTCAGTCTCCTTGGTACTCTCCTTAAAGTGCTCAGTCACCACGGTACTCTCTTTAAAGGGCTCAGTCACCTTGGTACTCTCTTTAAAGGGCTCAGTCACCTTGGACTCTCTTTAAAGGGCTCAGTCTCCTTGGTACTCTCTTTAAAGGGCTCAGTCTCCTTGGTACTCTCTTTAAAGGGCTCAGTCTCCTTGGTACTCTCTTTAAAGTGCTCAGTCACCTTGGTACTCTCTTTAAAGGGCTCAGTCACCACGGTACTCTCTTTAAAGGGCTCAGTCACCTTGGTACTCTCTTTAAAGGGCTCAGTCACCACGGTACTCTTTAAAGGGCTCAGTCTCCTTGGTACTCTCTTTACAGGGCTCAGTCACCTTGGTACTCTCTTTAAAGGGCTCAGTCTCCTTGGTACTCTCTTTAAAGAGCTCAGTCACCTTGGACTCTCTTTAAAGGCCTCAGTCTCCTTGGTACTCTCTTTAAAGGGCTCAGTCTCCTTGGTACTCTCTTTACAGGGCTCAGTCACTTGGGTACTCTCTTTAAAGGGCTCAGTCTCCTTGGTAGTCTCTTTAAAGTGCTCAGTCTCCTTGTTACTCTCTTTAAAGGGCTCAGTCTCCTTGGTACTCTCTATAAAGTGCTCAGTCTACTTGGTAGTCTCTTTAAAGTGCTCAGTCACCACGGTACTCTTTAAAGGGCTCAGTCTCCTTGGTACTCTCTATAAAGGGCTCAGTCTCCTTGGTACTCTCTTTAAAGAGCTCAGTCTCCTTGGTACTCTCTTTAAAGTGCTCAGTCAACCTTGGTACTCTCTTTAAAGAGCTCAGTCTCCTTGGTACTCTCTTTAAAGGGCTCAGTCTCCTTGGTACTCTCTTTAAAGGGCTCAGTCTCCTTGGTACTCTCTTTAAAGAGCTCAGTCTCCTTGGTACTCTCTTTAAAGGGCTCAGTCACCACGGTACTCTTTAAAGGGCTCAGTCTCCTTGGTACTCTCTTTAAAGTGCTCAGTCACCTTGGTACTCTCTTTAAAGGGCTCAGTCTCCTTGGTAGTCTCTTTAAAGGGCTCAGTCTCCTTGGTACTCTCTTTAAAGGGCTCAGTCTCCTTGGTACTCTCTTTAAATTGCTCAGTCACCTTGGTGCTCTCTTTAAAGTGCTCAGTCACCACGGTACTCTCTTTAAAGAGCTCAGTCACCTTGGTACTCTCTTTAAAGGGCTCAGTCTCCTTGGTACTCTCTTTACAGGGCTCAGTCAATTTGGTACTCTCTTTAAAGTGCTCAGTCTCCTTGGTAGTCTCTTTAAAGTGCTCAGTCTCCTTGTTACTCTCTTTAAAGGGCTCAGTCTCCTTGGTACTCTCTATAAAGGGCTCAGTCTACTTGGTACTCTCTTTAAAGTGCTCAGTCACCACGGTACTCTTTAAAGGGCTCAGTCTCCTTGGTACTCTCTTTAAAGGGCTCAGTCTCCTTGGTACTCTCTTTAAAGAGCTCAGTCTCCTTGGTACTCTCTTTAAAGTGCTCAGTCACCACGGTACTCTTTAAAGGGCTCAGTCTCCTTGGTACTCTCTTTAAAGTGCTTAGTCACCTTGGTACTCTCTTTAAAGGGCTTAGTCTCCTTGGTACTCTCTTTAAAGGGCTAAGTCTCCTTGGTACTCTCTTTAAAGGGCTCAGTCTCCTTGGTACTCTCTTTAAAGTGCTCAGTCTCCTTGGTACTCTCTTTAAAGGGCTCAGTCTCCTTGGTACTCTCTTTAAAGTGCTCAGTCTCCTTGGTAGTCTCTTTAAAGGGCTCAGTCTCCTTGGTACTCTCTATAAAGGGCTCAGTCTCCTTGGTACTCTCTTTAAAGTGCTCAGTCACCACGGTACTCTTTAAAGGGCTCAGTCTCCTTGGTACTCTCTTTAAAGAGCTCAGTCTCCTTGGTACTCTCTTTAAAGGGCTCAGTCACCACGGTACTCTTTAAAGGGCTCAGTCTCCTTGGTACTCTCTTTAAAGGGCTCAGTCTCCTTGGTACTCTCTTTACAGGGCTCAGTCACCTTGGTACTCTCTTTAAAGGGCTCAGTCTCCTTGGTAGTCTCTTTAAAGTGCTCAGTCTCCTTGGTACTCTCGTTAAAGGGCTCAGTCTCCTTGGTACTCTCTATAAAGGGCTCAGTCTACTTGGTACTCTCTTTAAAGGGCTCAGTCACCACGGTACTCTTTAAAGGGCTCAGTCTCCTTGGTACTCTCTTTAAAGTGCTTAGTCACCTTGGTACTCTCTTTAAAGGGCTTAGTCTCCTTGGTACTCTCTTTAAAGGGCTCAGTCTCCTTGGTACTCTCTTTAAAGTGCTCAGTCTCCTTGTTACTCTCTTTAAAGGGCTCAGTCTCCTTGGTATTCTCTTTAAAGGGCTCAGTCACCACGGTACTCTTTAAAGGGCTCAGTCTCCTTGGTACTCTCTTTAAAGAGCTCAGTCTCCTTGGTACTCTCTTTAAAGTGCTCAGTCACCACGGTACTCTTTAAAGGGCTCAGTCTCCTTGGTAGTCTCTTTAAAGTGCTCAGTCTCCTTGGTACTCTCGTTAAAGGGCTCAGTCTCCTTGGTACTCTCTATAAAGGGCTCAGTCTACTTGGTACTCTCTTTAAAGGTCTCAGTCACCACGGTACTCTTTAAAGGGCTCAGTCTCCTTGGTACTCTCTTTAAAGGGCTTAGTCACCTTGGTACTCTCTTTAAAGGGCTTAGTCTCCTTGGTACTCTCTTTAAAGGGCTCAGTCTCCTTGGTACTCTCTTTAAAGTGCTCAGTCTCCTTGTTACTCTCTTTAAAGGGCTCAGTCTCCTTGGTATTCTCTTTAAAGTGCTCAGTCTCCTTGGTACTCTCTTTAAAGGGCTCAGTCTCCTTGGTACTCTCTATAAAGGGCTCAGTCTCCTTGGTACTCTCTTTAAAGGGGTCAGTCACCACGGTACTCTTTAAAGGGCTCAGTCTCCTTGGTACTCTCTTTAAAGAGCTCAGTCTCCTTGGTACTCTCTTTAAAGGGCTCAGTCACCACGGTACTCTTTAAAGGGCTCAGTCTCCTTGTTACTGTCTTTAAAGGGCTCAGTCACCTTGGTACTCTCTTTAAAGGGCTCAGTCTCCTTGGTACTCTCTTTAAAGGGCTCAGTCTCCTTGGTACTCTCTTTACAGGGCTCAGTCACCTTGGTACTCTCTTTAAAGTGCTCAGTCTCCTTGGTAGTCTCTTTAAAGTGCTCAGTCTCCTTCTTACTCTCGTTAAAGGGCTCAGTCTCCTTGGTACTCTCTATAAAGGGCTCAGTCTACTTGGTACTCTCTTTAAAGGTCTCAGTCACCACGGTACTCTTTAAAGGGCTCAGTCACCTTGGTACTCTCTTTAAAGGGCTCAGTCTCCTTGGTAGTCTCTTTAAAGGGCTCAGTCTCCTTGGTACTCTCTTTAAAGGGCTCAGTCTCCTTGGTAGTCTCTTTAAAGGGCTCAGTCACCTTGGTGCTCTCTTTAAAGTGCTCAGTCACCACGGTACTCTCTTTAAAGGGCTCAGTCACCTTGGTACTCTCTATAAAGGGCTCAGTCTCCTTGGTACTCTCTTTACAGGGCTCAGTCAATTTGGTACTCTCTTTAAAGTGCTCAGTCTCCTTGGTACTCTCTTTAAAGTGCTCAGTCTCCTTGTTACTCTCTTTAAAGGGCTCAGTCTCCTTGGTACTCTCTATAAAGGGCTCAGTCTCCTTGGTACTCTCTTTAAAGTGCTCAGTCACCACGGTACTCTTTAAAGGGCTCAGTCTCCTTGGTAGTCTCTTTAAAGTGCTCAGTCTCCTTGTTACTCTCGTTAAAGGGCTCAGTCTCCTTGGTACTCTCTATAAAGGGCTCAGTCTACTTGGTACTCTCTTTAAAGGTCTCAGTCACCACGGTACTCTTTAAAGGGCTCAGTCTCCTTGGTACTCTCTTTAAAGTGCTTAGTCACCTTGGTACTCTCTTTAAAGGGCTTAGTCTCCTTGGTACTCTCTTTAAAGGGCTCAGTCTCCTTGGTACTCTCTTTAAAGTGCTCAGTCTCCTTGTTACTCTCTTTAAAGGGCTCAGTCTCCTTGGTATTCTCTTTAAAGTGCTCAGTCTCCTTGTTACTCTCTTTAAAGGGCTCAGTCTCCTTGGTACTCTCTATAAAGGGCTCAGTCTCCTTGGTACTCTCTTTAAAGGGGTCAGTCACCACGGTACTCTTTAAAGGGCTCAGTCTCCTTGGTACTCTCTTTAAAGAGCTCAGTCTCCTTGGTACTCTCTTTAAAGTGCTCAGTCACCACGGTACTCTTTAAAGGGCTCAGTCTCCTTGGTACTGTCTTTAAAGTGCTCAGTCACCTTGGTACTCTCTTTAAAGGGCTCAGTCTCCTTGGTACTCTCTTTAAAGGGCTCAGTCTCCTTGGTACTCTCTTTACAGGGCTCAGTCACCTTGGTACTCTCTTTAAAGTGCTCAGTCTCCTTGGTAGTCTCTTTAAAGTGCTCAGTCTCCTTGTTACTCTCGTTAAAGGGCTCAGTCTCCTTGGTACTCTCTATAAAGGGCTCAGTCTACTTGGTACTCTCTTTAAAGGTCTCAGTCACCACGGTACTCTTTAAAGGGCTCAGTCTCCTTGGTACTCTCTTTAAAGAGCTCAGTCTCCTTGGTACTCTCTTTAAAGTGCTCAGTCACCACGGTACTCTTTAAAGGGCTCAGTCTCCTTGGTACTCTCTTTAAAGTGCTCAGTCACCTTGGTACTCTCTTTAAAGGGCTCAGTCTCCTTGGTACTCTCTTTAAAGTGCTCAATCACCTTGGTACTCTCTTTAAAGGGCTCAGTCTCCTTGGTACTCTCTTTAAAGGGCTCAGTCTCCTTGGTACTCTCTTTAAAGGGCTCAGTCTCCTTGGTACTCCCTTTAAAGGGCTCAGTCTCCTTGGTACTCTCTTTAAATTGCTCAGTCACCTTGGTACTCTCTTTAAAGTGCTCAGTCACCACGGTACTCTCTTTAAAGGGCTCAGTCACCTTGGTACTCTCTTTAAAGGGCTCAGTCACCTTGGACTCTCTTTAAAGGGCTCAGTCTCCTTGATACTCTCTTTAAAGGGCTCAGTCTCCTTGGTACTCTCTTTAAAGTGCTCAGTCACCTTGGTACTCTCTTTAAAGTGCTCAGTCACCTTGGTACTCTCTTTAAAGTGCTCAGTCACCACGGTACTCTCTTTAAAGGGCTCAGTCACCTTGGTACTCTCTTTAAAGGGCTCAGTCACCACGGTACTCTTTAAAGGGCTCAGTCTCCTTGGTACTCTCTTTACAGGGCTCAGTCACCTTGGTACTCTCTTTAAAGTGCTCAGTCTCCTTGGTACTCTCTTTAAAGTGCTCAGTCTCCTTGTTACTCTCTTTAAAGGGCTCAGTCTCCTTGGTACTCTCTTTAAAGTGCTCAGTCTCCTTGTTACTCTCGTTAAAGGGCTCAGTCTCCTTGGTACTCTCTATAAAGGGCTCAGTCTACTTGGTACTCTCTTTAAAGGTCTCAGTCACCACGGTACTCTTTAAAGGGCTCAGTCTCCTTGGTACTCTCTTTAAAGTGCTTAGTCACCTTGGTACTCTCTTTAAAGGGCTTAGTCTCCTTGGTACTCTCTTTAAAGGGCTCAGTCTCCTTGGTACTCTCTTTAAAGTGCTCAGTCTCCTTGTTACTCTCTTTAAAGGGCTCAGTCTCCTTGGTATTCTCTTTAAAGGTCTCAGTCACCACGGTACTCTTTAAAGGGCTCAGTCTCCTTGGTACTCTCTTTAAAGAGCTCAGTCTCCTTGGTACTCTCTTTAAAGTGCTCAGTCACCACGGTACTCTTTAAAGGGCTCAGTCTCCTTGGTAGTCTCTTTAAAGTGCTCAGTCTCCTTGTTACTCTCGTTAAAGGGCTCAGTCTCCTTGGTACTCTCTATAAAGGGCTCAGTCTACTTGGTACTCTCTTTAAAGGTCTCAGTCACCACGGTACTCTTTAAAGGGCTCAGTCTCCTTGGTACTCTCTTTAAAGTGCTTAGTCACCTTGGTACTCTCTTTAAAGGGCTTAGTCTCCTTGGTACTCTCTTTAAAGGGCTCAGTCTCCTTGGTACTCTCTTTAAAGTGCTCAGTCTCCTTGTTACTCTCTTTAAAGGGCTCAGTCTCCTTGGTATTCTCTTTAAAGTGCTCAGTCTCCTTGTTACTCTCTTTAAAGGGCTCAGTCTCCTTGGTACTCTCTATAAAGGGCTCAGTCTCCTTGGTACTCTCTTTAAAGGGGTCAGTCACCACGGTACTCTTTAAAGGGCTCAGTCTCCTTGGTACTCTCTTTAAAGAGCTCAGTCTCCTTGGTACTCTCTTTAAAGTGCTCAGTCACCACGGTACTCTTTAAAGGGCTCAGTCTCCTTGGTACTGTCTTTAAAGTGCTCAGTCACCTTGGTACTCTCTTTAAAGGGCTCAGTCTCCTTGGTACTCTCTTTAAAGGGCTCAGTCTCCTTGGTACTCTCTTTACAGGGCTCAGTCACCTTGGTACTCTCTTTAAAGTGCTCAGTCTCCTTGGTAGTCTCTTTAAAGTGCTCAGTCTCCTTGTTACTCTCGTTAAAGGGCTCAGTCTCCTTGGTACTCTCTATAAAGGGCTCAGTCTACTTGGTACTCTCTTTAAAGGTCTCAGTCACCACGGTACTCTTTAAAGGGCTCAGTCACCTTGGTACTCTCTTTAAAGGGCTCAGTCTCCTTGGTAGTCTCTTTAAAGGGCTCAGTCTCCTTGGTACTCTCTTTAAAGGGCTCAGTCTCCTTGGTACTCTCTTTAAAGTGCTCAGTCACCTTGGTGCTCTCTTTAAAGTGCTCAGTCACCACGGTACTCTCTTTAAAGAGCTCAGTCACCTTGGTACTCTCTATAAAGGGCTCAGTCTCCTTGGTACTCTCTTTACAGGGCTCAGTCAATTTGGTACTCTCTTTAAAGTGCTCAGTCTCCTTGTTACTCTCGTTAAAGGGCTCAGTCTCCTTGGTACTCTCTATAAAGGGCTCAGTCTACTTGGTACTCTCTTTAAAGGTCTCAGTCACCACGGTACTCTTTAAAGGGCTCAGTCTCCTTGGTACTCTCTTTAAAGTGCTTAGTCACCTTGGTACTCTCTTTAAAGGGCTTAGTCTCCTTGGTACTCTCTTTAAAGGGCTCAGTCTCCTTGGTACTCTCTTTAAAGTGCTCAGTCTCCTTGTTACTCTCTTTAAAGGGCTCAGTCTCCTTGGTATTCTCTTTAAAGTGCTCAGTCTCCTTGTTACTCTCTTTAAAGGGCTCAGTCTCCTTGGTACTCTCTATAAAGGGCTCAGTCTCCTTGGTACTCTCTTTAAAGGGGTCAGTCACCACGGTACTCTTTAAAGGGCTCAGTCTCCTTGGTACTCTCTTTAAAGAGCTCAGTCTCCTTGGTACTCTCTTTAAAGTGCTCAGTCACCACGGTACTCTTTAAAGGGCTCAGTCTCCTTGGTACTGTCTTTAAAGTGCTCAGTCACCTTGGTACTCTCTTTAAAGGGCTCAGTCTCCTTGGTACTCTCTTTAAAGGGCTCAGTCTCCTTGGTACTCTCTTTACAGGGCTCAGTCACCTTGGTACTCTCTTTAAAGTGCTCAGTCTCCTTGGTAGTCTCTTTAAAGTGCTCAGTCTCCTTGTTACTCTCGTTAAAGGGCTCAGTCTCCTTGGTACTCTCTATAAAGGGCTCAGTCTACTTGGTACTCTCTTTAAAGGGCTCAGTCACCACGGTACTCTTTAAAGGGCTCAGTCTCCTTGGTACTCTCTTTAAAGAGCTCAGTCTCCTTGGTACTCTCTTTAAAGTGCTCAGTCACCACGGTACTCTTTAAAGTGCTCAGTCTCCTTGGTACTCTCTTTAAAGGGCTCAGTCACCTTGGTACTCTCTTTAAAGGGCTCAGTCTCCTTGGTACTCTCTTTAAAGTGCTCAATCACCTTGGTACTCTCTTTAAAGGGCTCAGTCTCCTTGGTACTCTCTTTAAAGGGCTCAGTCTCCTTGGTAGTCTCTTTAAAGGGCTCAGTCTCCTTGGTACTCCCTTTAAAGGGCTCAGTCTCCTTGGTACTCTCTTTAAATTGCTCAGTCACCTTGGTGCTCTCTTTAAAGTGCTCAGTCACCACGGTACTCTCTTTAAAGGGCTCAGTCACCTTGGTACTCTCTTTAAAGAGCTCAGTCACCTTGGACTCTCTTTAAAGGGCTCAGTCTCCTTGATACTCTCTTTAAAGGGCTCAGTCTCCTTGGTACTCTCTTTAAAGTGCTCAGTCACCTTGTTACTCTCTTTAAAGTGCTCAGTCACCTTGGTACTCTCTTTAAAGTGCTCAGTCACCACGGTACTCTCTTTAAAGGGCTCAGTCACCTTGGTACTCTCTTTAAAGGGCTCAGTCACCACGGTACTCTTTAAAGGGCTCAGTCTCCTTGGTACTCTCTTTACAGGGCTCAGTCACCTTGGTACTCTCTTTAAAGTGCTCAGTCTCCTTGGTACTCTCTTTAAAGTGCTCAGTCTCCTTGTTACTCTCTTTAAAGGGCTCAGTCTCCTTGGTACTCTCTTTAAAGTGCTCAGTCTCCTTGTTACTCTCTTTAAAGGGCTCAGTCTCCTTGGTACTCTCTTTAAAGGGCTCAGTCTCCTTGGTACTCTCTTTAAAGGGGTCAGTCACCTTGGACTCTCTTTAAAGGGCTCAGTCTCCTTGGTACTCTCTTTAAAGTGCTCAGTCACCTTGGTACTCTCCTTAAAGTGCTCAGTCACCACGGTACTCTCTTTAAAGGGCTCAGTCACCTTGGTACTCTCTTTAAAGGGCTCAGTCACCTTGGACTCTCTTTAAAGGGCTCAGTCTCCTTGATACTCTCTTTAAAGGGCTCAGTCTCCTTGGT
Organism: Blennius ocellaris; assembly: GCF_963422515.1. Lineage (NCBI taxonomy): Eukaryota > Metazoa > Chordata > Actinopteri > Blenniiformes > Blenniidae > Blennius > Blennius ocellaris. Next base: position 62,852 of record NW_027662029.1, on the reverse strand, counting down.
ACTCTCTTTACAGGGCTCAGTCTCCTTGGTACTCTCTTTAAAGTGCTCAGTCACCTTGGTACTCTCTTTAAAGTGCTCAGTCACCACGGTACTCTCTTTAAAGGGCTCAGTCACCTTGGTACTCTCTTTAAAGGGCTCAGTCACCACGGTACTCTTTAAAGGTCTCAGTCTCCTTGGTACTCTCTTTACAGGGCTCAGTCACCTTGGTACTCTCTTTAAAGTGCTCAGTCTCCTTGGTACTCTCTTTAAAGGGCTCAGTCACCTTGGACTCTCTTTAAAGGCCTCAGTCTCCTTGGTACTCTCTTTAAAGGGCTCAGTCTCCTTGGTACTCTCTTTACAGGGCTCAGTCACTTGGGTACTCTCTTTAAAGTGCTCAGTCTCCTTGGTAGTCTCTTTAAAGTGCTCAGTCTCCTTGTTACTCTCTTTAAAGGGCTCAGTCTCCTTGGTACTCTCTATAAAGTGCTCAGTCTACTTGGTACTCTCTTTAAAGGGCTCAGTCACCACGGTACTCTTTAAAGGGCTCAGTCTCCTTGGTACTCTCTTTAAAGGGCTCAGTCTCCTTGGTACTCTCTTTAAAGAGCTCAGTCTCCTTGGTACTCTCTTTAAAGTGCTCAGTCAACCTTGGTACTCTCTTTAAAGGGCTCAGTCTCCTTGGTACTCTCTTTAAAGGGCTCAGTCTCCTTGGTACTCTCTTTAAAGGGCTCAATCTCCTTGGTACTCTCTTTAAAGTGCTCAGTCTCCTTGGTACTCTCTTTAAAGTGCTCAGTCACCACGGTACTCTTTAAAGGGCTCAGTCTCCTTGGTACTCTCTTTAAAGGGCTCAGTCACCTTGGTACTCTCTTTAAAGGGCTCAGTCTCCTTGGTAGTCTCTTTAAAGGGCTCAGTCTCCTTGGTACTCTCTTTAAAGGGCTCAGTCTCCTTGGTACTCTCTTTAAAGTGCTCAGTCACCTTGGTGCTCTCTTTAAAGTGCTCAGTCACCACGGTACTCTCTTTAAAGAGCTCAGTCACCTTGGTACTCTCTTTAAAGGGCTCAGTCTCCTTGGTACTCTCTTTACAGGGCTCAGTCAATTTGGTACTCTCTTTAAAGTGCTCAGTCTCCTTGGTAGTCTCTTTAAAGTGCTCAGTCTCCTTGTTACTCTCTTTAAAGTGCTCAGTCTCCTTGGTACTCTCTATAAAGGGCTCAGTCTCCTTGGTACTCTCTTTAAAGTGCTCAGTCACCACGGTACTCTTTAAAGGGCTCAGTCTCCTTGGTACTCTCTTTAAAGGGCTCAGTCTCCTTGGTACTCTCTTTAAAGAGCTCAGTCTCCTTGGTACTCTCTTTAAAGTGCTCAGTCACCACGGTACTCTTTAAAGGGCTCAGTCTCCTTGGTACTCTCTTTAAAGGGCTTAGTAACCTTGGTACTCTCTTTAAAGGGCTTAGTCTCCTTGGTACTCTCTTTAAAGGGCTAAGTCTCCTTGGTACTCTCTTTAAAGGGCTCAGTCTCCTTGGTACTCTCTTTAAAGTGCTCAGTCTCCTTGTTACTCTCTTTAAAGGGCTCAGTCTCCTTGGTACTCTCTTTAAAGGCCTCAGTCTCCTTGGTACTCTCTTTAAAGGGCTCAGTCTCCTTGGTACTCTCTATAAAGGGCTCAGTCTCCTTGGTACTCTCTTTAAAGGGCTCAGTCTCCTTGGTACTCTCTTTAAAGTGCTCAGTCACCACGGTACTCTTTAAAGGGCTCAGTCTCCTTGGTACTCTCTTTAAAGAGCTCAGTCTCCTTGGTACTCTCTTTAAAGTGCTCAGTCACCACGGTACTCTTTAAAGGGCTCAGTCTCCTTGGTACTCTCTTTAAAGGGCTCAGTCTCCTTGGTACTCTCTTTACAGGGCTCAGTCACCTTGGTACTCTCTTTAAAGTGCTCAGTCTCCTTGGTAGTCTCTTTAAAGTGCTCAGTCTCCTTGGTACTCTCGTTAAAGGGCTCAGTCTCCTTGGTACTCTCTATAAAGGGCTCAGTCTACTTGGTACTCTCTTTAAAGGTCTCAGTCACCACGGTACTCTTTAAAGGGCTCAGTCTCCTTGGTACTCTCTTTAAAGAGCTCAGTCTCCTTGGTACTCTCTTTAAAGTGCTCAGTCACCACGGTACTCTTTAAAGGGCTCAGTCTCCTTGGTAGTCTCTTTAAAGGGCTCAGTCTCCTTGGTACTCTCGTTAAAGGGCTCAGTCTCCTTGGTACTCTCTATAAAGGGCTCAGTCTACTTGGTACTCTCTTTAAAGGTCTCAGTCACCACGGTACTCTTTAAAGGGCTCAGTCTCCTTGGTACTCTCTTTAAAGTGCTTAGTCACCTTGGTACTCTCTTTAAAGGGCTTAGTCTCCTTGGTACTCTCTTTAAAGGGCTCAGTCTCCTTGGTACTCTCTTTAAAGTGCTCAGTCTCCTTGTTACTCTCTTTAAAGGGCTCAGTCTCCTTGGTATTCTCTTTAAAGTGCTCAGTCTCCTTGTTACTCTCTTTAAAGGGCTCAGTCTCCTTGGTACTCTCTATAAAGGGCTCAGTCTCCTTGGTACTCTCTTTAAAGGGGTCAGTCACCACGGTACTCTTTAAAGGGCTCAGTCTCCTTGGTACTCTCTTTAAAGAGCTCAGTCTCCTTGGTACTCTCTTTAAAGTGCTCAGTCACCACGGTACTCTTTAAAGGGCTCAGTCTCCTTGGTACTGTCTTTAAAGTGCTCAGTCACCTTGGTACTCTCTTTAAAGGGCTCAGTCTCCTTGGTACTCTCTTTAAAGGGCTCAGTCTCCTTGGTACTCTCTTTAAAGGGCTCAGTCACCTTGGTACTCTCTTTAAAGTGCTCAGTCTCCTTGGTAGTCTCTTTAAAGTGCTCAGTCTCCTTGGTACTCTCGTTAAAGGGCTCAGTCTCCTTGGTACTCTCTATAAAGGGCTCAGTCTACTTGGTACTCTCTTTAAAGGTCTCAGTCACCACGGTACTCTTTAAAGGGCTCAGTCTCCTTGGTACTCTCTTTAAAGAGCTCAGTCTCCTTGGTACTCTCTTTAAAGGGCTCAGTCACCACGGTACTCTTTAAAGGGCTCAGTCTCCTTGGTACTCTCTTTAAAGTGCTCAGTCACCTTGGTACTCTCTTTAAAGGGCTCAGTCTCCTTGGTACTCTCTTTAAAGTGCTCAATCACCTTGGTACTCTCTTTAAAGGGCTCAGTCTCCTTGGTACTCTCTTTAAAGGGCTCAGTCTCCTTGGTACTCTCTTTAAAGGGCTCAGTCTCCTTGGTACTCCATTTAAAGGGCTCAGTCTCCTTGGTACTCTCTTTAAATTGCTCAGTCACCTTGGTACTCTCTTTAAAGTGCTCAGTCACCTTGGTACTCTCTTTAAAGGGCTCAGTCACCACGGTACTCTCTTTAAAGGGCTCAGTCACCTTGGTACTCTCTTTAAAGGGCTCAGTCACCTTGGACTCTCTTTAAAGGGCTCAGTCTCCTTGATACTCTCTTTAAAGGGCTCAGTCTCCTTGGTACTCTCTTTAAAGTGCTCAGTCACCTTGGTACTCTCTTTAAAGTGCTCAGTCACCTTGGTACTCTCGTTAAAGGGCTCAGTCACCACGGTACTCTCTTTAAAGGGCTCAGTCACCTTGGTACTCTCTTTAAAGGGCTCAGTCACCACGGTACTCTTTAAAGGGCTCAGTCTCCTTGGTACTCTCTTTACAGGGCTCAGTCACCTTGGTACTCTCTTTAAAGTGCTCAGTCTCCTTGGTACTCTCTTTAAAGGGCTCAGTCTCCTTGTTACTCTCTTTAAAGGGCTCAGTCTCCTTGGTACTCTCTTTAAAGTGCTCAGTCTCCTTGTTACTCTCTTTAAAGGGCTCAGTCTCCTTGGTACTCTCTTTAAAGGGCTCAGTCTCCTTGGTACTCTCTTTAAAGTGCTCAGTCACCTTGGACTCTCTTTAAAGGGCTCAGTCTCCTTGATACTCTCTTTAAAGTGCTCAGTCACCTTGGTACTCTCCTTAAAGTGCTCAGTCACCACGGTACTCTCTTTAAAGGGCTCAGTCACCTTGGTACTCTCTTTAAAGTGCTCAGTCACCTTGGACTCTCTTTAAAGGGCTCAGTCTCCTTGATACTCTCTTTAAAGGGCTCAGTCTCCTTGGTACTCTCTTTAAAGGGGTCAGTCTCCTTGGTACTCTCTTTAAAGTGCTCAGTCACCTTGGTACTCTCTTTAAAGTGCTCAGTCACCACGGTACTCTCTTTAAAGGGCTCAGTCACCTTGGTACTCTCTTTAAAGGGCTCAGTCACCACGGTACTCTTTAAAGGGCTCAGTCTCCTTGGTACTCTCTTTACAGGGCTCAGTCACCTTGGTACTCTCTTTAAAGGGCTCAGTCTCCTTGGTACTCTCTTTAAAGGGCTCAGTCACCTTGGACTCTCTTTAAAGGCCTCAGTCTCCTTGGTACTCTCTTTAAAGGGCTCAGTCTCCTTGGTACTCTCTTTACAGGGCTCAGTCACTTGGGTACTCTCTTTAAAGTGCTCAGTCTCCTTGGTAGTCTCTTTAAAGTGCTCAGTCTCCTTGTTACTCTCTTTAAAGGGCTCAGTCTCCTTGGTACTCTCTATAAAGGGCTCAGTCTCCTTGGTACTCTCTTTAAAGTGCTCAGTCACCACGGTACTCTTTAAAGGGCTCAGTCTCCTTGGTACTCTCTTTAAAGGGCTCAGTCTCCTTGGTACTCTCTTTAAAGAGCTCAGTCTCCTTGGTACTCTCTTTAAAGTGCTCAGTCACCTTGGTACTCTCTTTAAAGAACTCAGTCTCCTTGGTACTCTCTTTAAAGGGCTCAGTCTCCTTGGTACTCTCTTTAAAGGGCTCAATCTCCTTGGTACTCTCTTTAAAGAGCTCAGTCTCCTTGGTACTCTCTTTAAATTGCTCAGTCACCTTGGTACTCTCTTTAAAGTGCTCAGTCACCTTGGTACTCTCTTTAAAGTGCTCAGTCACCACGGTACTCTCTTTAAAGGGCTCAGTCACCTTGGTACTCTCTTTAAAGGGCTCAGTCACCTTGGACTCTCTTTAAAGGGCTCAGTCTCCTTGATACTCTCTTTAAAGGGCTCAGTCTCCTTGGTACTCTCTTTAAAGTGCTCAGTCACCTTGGTACTCTCTTTAAAGTGCTCAGTCACCTTGGTACTCTCTTTAAAGTGCTCAGTCACCACGGTACTCTCTTTAAAGGGCTCAGTCACCTTGGTACTCTCTTTAAAGGGCTCAGTCACCACGGTACTCTCTAAAGGGCTCAGTCTCCTTGGTACTCTCTTTACAGGGCTCAGTCACCTTGGTACTCTCTTTAAAGTGCTCAGTCTCCTTGGTACTCTCTTTAAAGTGCTCAGTCTCCTTGTTACTCTCTTTAAAGGGCTCAGTCTCCTTGGTACTCTCTTTAAAGTGCTCAGTCTCCTTGTTACTCTCTTTAAAGGGCTCAGTCTCCTTGGTACTCTCTTTAAAGGGCTCAGTCTCCTTGGTACTCTCTTTAAAGTGCTCAGTCACCTTGGACTCTCTTTAAAGGGCTCAGTCTCCTTGATACTCTCTTTAAAGTGCTCAGTCACCTTGGTACTCTCTTTAAAGTGCTCAGTCACCACGGTACTCTCTTTAAAGGGCTCAGTCACCTTGGTACTCTCTTTAAAGGGCTCAGTCACCTTGGACTCTCTTTAAAGGGCTCAGTCTCCTTGATACTCTCTTTAAAGGGCTCAGTCTCCTTGGTACTCTCTTTAAAGGGCTCAGTCTCCTTGGTACTCTCTTTAAAGTGCTCAGTCACCTTGGTACTCTCTTTAAAGTGCTCAGTCACCACGGTACTCTCTTTAAAGGGCTCAGTCACCTTGGTACTCTCTTTAAAGGGCTCAGTCACCACGGTACTCTTTAAAGGGCTCAGTCTCCTTGGTACTCTCTTTACAGGGCTCAGTCACCTTGGTACTCTCTTTAAAGTGCTCAGTCTCCTTGGTACTCTCTTTAAAGGGCTCAGTCACCTTGGACTCTCTTTAAAGGCCTCAGTCTCCTTGGTACTCTCTTTAAAGGGCTCAGTCTCCTTGGTACTCTCTTTACAGGGCTCAGTCACTTGGGTACTCTCTTTAAAGTGCTCAGTCTCCTTGGTAGTCTCTTTAAAGTGCTCAGTCTCCTTGTTACTCTCTTTAAAGGGCTCAGTCTCCTTGGTACTCTCTATAAAGGGCTCAGTCTCCTTGGTACTCTCTTTAAAGTGCTCAGTCACCACGGTACTCTTTAAAGGGCTCAGTCTCCTTGGTACTCTCTTTAAAGGGCTCAGTCTCCTTGGTACTCTCTTTAAAGAGCTCAGTCTCCTTGGTACTCTCTTTAAAGTGCTCAGTCACCTTGGTACTCTCTTTAAAGAACTCAGTCTCCTTGGTACTCTCTTTAAAGGGCTCAGTCTCCTTGGTACTCTCTTTAAAGGGCTCAATCTCCTTGGTACTCTCTTTAAAGAGCTCAGTCTCCTTGGTACTCTCTTTAAAGTGCTCAGTCACCACGGTACTCTTTAAAGGGCTCAGTCTCCTTGGTACTCTCTTTAAAGTGCTCAGTCACCTTGGTACTCTCTTTAAAGGGCTCAGTCTCCTTGGTAGTCTCTTTAAAGGGCTCAGTCTCCTTGGTACTCTCTTTAAAGGGCTCAGTCTCCTTGGTACTCTCTTTAAAGTGCTCAGTCACCTTGGTGCTCTCTTTAAAGTGCTCAGTCACCACGGTACTCTCTTTAAAGAGCTCAGTCTCCTTGGTACTCTCTTTAAAGTGCTCAGTCTCCTTGTTACTCTCTTTAAAGGGCTCAGTCTCCTTGGTACTCTCTTTAAAGTGCTCAGTCTCCTTGTTACTCTCTTTAAAGGGCTCAGTCTCCTTGGTACTCTCTATAAAGGGCTCAGTCTCCTTGGTACTCTCTTTAAAGGGCTCAGTCTCCTTGGTACTCTCTTTAAAGTGCTCAGTCACCACGGTACTCTTTAAAGGGCTCAGTCTCCTTGGTACTCTCTTTAAAGAGCTCAGTCTCCTTGGTACTCTCTTTAAAGTGCTCAGTCACCACGGTACTCTTTAAAGGGCTCAGTCTCCTTGGTACTCTCTTTAAAGGGCTCAGTCTCCTTGGTACTCTCTTTACAGGGCTCAGTCACCTTGGTACTCTCTTTAAAGTGCTCAGTCTCCTTGGTAGTCTCTTTAAAGTGCTCAGTCTCCTTGTTACTCTCGTTAAAGGGCTCAGTCTCCTTGGTACTCTCTATAAAGGGCTCAGTCTACTTGGTACTCTCTTTAAAGGTCTCAGTCACCACGGTACTCTTTAAAGGGCTCAGTCTCCTTGGTACTCTCTTTAAAGAGCTCAGTCTCCTTGGTACTCTCTTTAAAGTGCTCAGTCACCACGGTACTCTTTAAAGGGCTCAGTCTCCTTGGTACTCTCTTTAAAGTGCTCAGTCACCTTGGTACTGTCTTTAAAGGGCTCAGTCTCCTTGGTACTCTCTTTAAAGTGCTCAATCACCTTGGTACTCTCTTTAAAGGGCTCAGTCTCCTTGGTACTCTCTTTAAAGGGCTCAGTCTCCTTGGTACTCTCTTTAAAGGGCTCAGTCTCCTTGGTACTCCCTTTAAAGGGCTCAGTCTCCTTGGTACTCTCTTTAAATTGCTCAGTCACCTTGGTACTCTCTTTAAAGTGCTCAGTCACCTTGGTACTCTCTTTAAAGTGCTCAGTCACCACGGTACTCTCTTTAAAGGGCTCAGTCACCTTGGTACTCTCTTTAAAGGGCTCAGTCACCTTGGACTCTCTTTAAAGGGCTCAGTCTCCTTGATACTCTCTTTAAAGGGCTCAGTCTCCTTGGTACTCTCTTTAAAGTGCTCAGTCACCTTGGTACTCTCTTTAAAGTGCTCAGTCACCACGGTACTCTCTTTAAAGGGCTCAGTCACCTTGCTACTCTCTTTAAAGGGTCAGTCACCACGGTACTCTTTAAAGGGCTCAGTCTCCTTGGTACTCTCTTTACAGGGCTCAGTCACCTTGGTACTCTCTTTAAAGTGCTCAGTCTCCTTGGTACTCTCTTTAAAGTGCTCAGTCTCCTTGTTACTCTCTTTAAAGGGCTCAGTCTCCTTGGTACTCTCTTTAAAGTGCTCAGTCTCCTTGTTACTCTCTTTAAAGGGCTCAGTCTCCTTGGTACTCTCTATAAAGGGCTCAGTCTCCTTGGTACTCTCTTTAAAGGGCTCAGTCTCCTTGGTACTCTCTTTAAAGTGCTCAGTCACCTTGGACTCTCTTTAAAGGGCTCAGTCTCCTTGATACTCTCTTTAAAGTGCTCAGTCACCTTGGTACTCTCTTTAAAGTGCTCAGTCACCACGGTACTCTCTTTAAAGGGCTCAGTCACCTTGGTACTCTCTTTAAAGGGCTCAGTCACCTTGGACTCTCTTTAAAGGGCTCAGTCTCCTTGATACTCTCTTTAAAGGGCTCATTCTCCTTGGTACTCTCTTTAAAGTGCTCAGTCACCTTGGTACTCTCTTTAAAGTGCTCAGTCACCACAGTACTCTCTTTAAAGGGCTCAGTCTCCTTGGTACTCTCTTTACAGGGCTCAGTCACCTTGGTACTCTCTTTAAAGTGCTCAGTCTCCTTGGTACTCTCTTTAAAGTGCTCAGTCTCCTTGTTACTCTCTTTAAAGGGCTCAGTCTCCTTGGTACTCTCTTTAAAGTGCTCAGTCTCCTTGTTACTCTCTTTAAAGGGCTCAGTCTCCTTGGTACTCTCTATAAAGGGCTCAGTCTCCTTGGTACTCTCTTTAAAGTGCTCAGTCACCACGGTACTCTTTAAAGGGCTCAGTCTCCTTGGTACTCTCTTTAAAGAGCTCAGTCACCTTGGTACTCTCTTTAAAGTGCTCAGTCACCACGGTACTCTCTTTAAAGGGCTCAGTCTCCTTGGTACTCTCTTTAAAGGGCTCAGTCTCCTTGGTACTCTCTTTACAGGGCTCAGTCACCTTGGTACTCTCTTTAAAGTGCTCAGTCTCCTTGGTAGTCTCTTTAAAGTGCTCAGTCTCCTTGTTACTCTCTTTAAAGGGCTCAGTCTCCTTGGTACTCTCTATAAAGGGCTCAGTCTCCTTGGTACTCTCTTTAAAGTGCTCAGTCACCACGGTACTCTTTAAAGGGCTTAGTCTCCTTGGTACTCTCTTTAAAGGGCTCAGTCTCCTTGGTACTCTCTTTAAAGAGCTCAGTCTCCTTGGTACTCTCTTTAAAGTGCTCAGTCACCACGGTACTCTTTAAAGGGCTCAGTCTCCTTGGTACTCTCTTTAAAGTGCTCAGTCACCTTGGTACTCTCTTTAAAGGGCTCAGTCTCCTTGGTACTCTCTTTAAAGGGCTCAGTCTCCTTGGTACTCTCTTTAAAGGGCTCAGTCTCCTTGGTACTCTCTTTAAAGTGCTCAGTCACCTTGGCACTCTCTTTAAAGTGCTCAGTCACCACGGTACTCTCTTTAAAGGGCTCAGTCACCTTGGTACTCTCTTTAAAGGGCTCAGTCACCTTGGACTCTCTTTAAAGGCCTCAGTCTCCTTGGTACTCTCTTTAAAGGGCTCAGTCTCCTTGGTACTCTCTTTACAGGGCTCAGTCACTTGGGTACTCTCTTTAAAGTGCTCAGTCTCCTTGGTAGTCTCTTTAAAGTGCTCAGTCTCCTTGTTACTCTCTTTAAAGGGCTCAGTCTCCTTGGTACTCTCTATAAAGGGCTCAGTCTCCTTGGTAGTCTCTTTAAAGGGCTCAGTCTCCTTGGTACTCTCTTTAAAGTGCTCAGTCTCCTTGGTACTCTCTTTAAAGGGCTCAGTCTCCTTGGTACTCTCTTTAAAGGGCTCAGTCACCACGGTACTCTCTTTAAAGGTCTCAGACTCCTTGGTACTCTCTTTAAAGTGCTCAGTCTCCTTGGTACTCTCTTTAAAGGGCTCAGTCTCCTTGGTACTCTCTTTAAAGGGCTCAGTCTCCTTGGACTCTCTTTAAAGGGCTCAGTCTCCGTGGTACTCTCTTTAAAGTGCTCAGTCACCTTGGTACTCTCTTTAAAGTGCTCAGTCACCTCGGTACTCTCTTTAAAGTGCTCAGTCACCACGGTACTCTCTTTAAAGGGCTCAGTCACCTTGGTACTCTCTTTAAAGTGCTCAGTCACCTTGGTACTCTCTTTAAAGAGCTCAGTCTCCTTGGTACTCTCTTTAAAGTGCTCAGTCACCACGGTACTCTTTAAAGGGCTCAGTCTCCTTGGTACTCTCTTTAAAGTGCTCAGTCACCTTGGTACTCTCTTTAAAGTGCTCAGTCACCTTGGTACTCTCTTTAAAGTGCTCAGTCACCACGGTACTCTCTTTAAAGGGCTCAGTCTCCTTGGTACTCTCTTTACAGGGCTCAGTCACCTTGGTACTCTCTTTAAAGTTCTCAGTCTCCTTGGTACTCTCTTTAAAGTGCTCAGTCTCCTTGTTACTCTCTTTAAAGGGCTCAGTCTCCTTGGTACTCTCTATAAAGGGCTCAGTCTCCTTGGTACTCTCTTTAAAGTGCTCAGTCACCACGGTACTCTTTAAAGGGCTCAGTCTCCTTGGTACTCTCTTTAAAGAGCTCAGTCTCCTTGGTACTCTCTTTAAAGTGCTCAGTCACCACGGTACTCTTTAAAGGGCTCAGTCTCCTTGGTACTCTCTTTAAAGTGCTCAGTCACCTTGGTACTCTCTTTAAAGGACTCAGTCTTCTTGGTACTCTCTTTAAAGGGCTCAGTCTCCTTGGTACTCTCTTTAAAGGGCTCAGTCACCTTGGTACTCTCTCTAAAGTGCTCAGTCACCTTGGTACTCTCTTTAAAGTGCTCAGTCACCTCGGTACTCTCTTTAAAGTGCTCAGTCACCACGGTACTCTCTTTAAAGGGCTCAGTCACCTTGGTACTCTCTTTAAAGTGCTCAGTCACCTTGGTACTCTCTTTAAAGAGCTCAGTCTCCTTGGTACTCTCTTTAAAGTGCTCAGTCACCACGGTACTCTTTAAAGGGCTCAGTCTCCTTGGTACTCTCTTTAAAGTGCTCAGTCACCTTGGTACTCTCTTTAAAGTGCTCAGTCACCTTGGTACTCTCTTTAAAGTGCTCAGTCACCACGGTACTCTCTTTAAAGGGCTCAGTCTCCTTGGTACTCTCTTTACAGGGCTCAGTCACCTTGGTACTCTCTTTAAAGTTCTCAGTCTCCTTGGTACTCTCTTTAAAGTGCTCAGTCTCCTTGTTACTCTCTTTAAAGGGCTCAGTCTCCTTGGTACTCTCTATAAAGGGCTCAGTCTCCTTGGTACTCTCTTTAAAGTGCTCAGTCACCACGGTACTCTTTAAAGGGCTCAGTCTCCTTGGTACTCTCTTTAAAGAGCTCAGTCACCTTGGTACTCTCTTTAAAGTGCTCAGTCACCACGGTACTCTTTAAAGGGCTCAGTCTCCTTGGTACTCTCTTTAAAGTGCTCAGTCACCTTGGTACTCTCTTTAAAGGGCTCAGTCTCCTTGGTACTCTCTTTAAAGGGCTCAGTCTCCTTGGTACTCTCTTTACAGGGCTCAGTCACCTTGGTACTCTCTTTAAAGTGCTCAGTCTCCTTGGTAGTCTCTTTAAAGTGCTCAGTCTCCTTGTTACTCTCTTTAAAGGGCTCAGTCTCCTTGGTACTCTCTATAAAGGGCTCAGTCTCCTTGGTACTCTCTTTAAAGTGCTCAGTCACCACGGTACTCTTTAAAGGGCTTAGTCTCCTTGGTACTCTCTTTAAAGGGCTCAGTCTCCTTGGTACTCTCTTTAAAGAGCTCAGTCTCCTTGGTACTCTCTTTAAAGTGCTCAGTCACCACGGTACTCTTTAAAGGGCTCAGTCTCCTTGGTACTCTCTTTAAAGTGCTCAGTCACCTTGGTACTCTCTTTAAAGGGCTCAGTCTCCTTGGTACTCTCTTTAAAGGGCTCAGTCTCCTTGGTACTCTCTTTAAAGGGCTCAGTCTCCTTGGTACTCTCTTTAAAGTGCTCAGTCACCTTGGCACTCTCTTTAAAGTGCTCAGTCACCACGGTACTCTCTTTAAAGGGCTCAGTCACCTTGGTACTCTCTTTAAAGGGCTCAGTCACCTTGGACTCTCTTTAAAGGCCTCAGTCTCCTTGGTACTCTCTTTAAAGGGCTCAGTCTCCTTGGTACTCTCTTTACAGGGCTCAGTCACTTGGGTACTCTCTTTAAAGTGCTCAGTCTCCTTGGTAGTCTCTTTAAAGTGCTCAGTCTCCTTGTTACTCTCTTTAAAGGGCTCAGTCTCCTTGGTACTCTCTATAAAGGGCTCAGTCTCCTTGGTACTCTCTTTAAAGTGCTCAGTCACCACGGTACTCTTTAAAGGGCTCAGTCTCCTTGGTACTCTCTTTAAAGGGCTCAGTCTCCTTGGTACTCTCTTTAAAGAGCTCAGTCTCCTTGGTACTCTCTTTAAAGTGCTCAGTCACCTTGGTACTCTCTTTAAAGAACTCAGTCTCCTTGGTACTCTCTTTAAAGGGCTCAGTCTCCTTGGTACTCTCTTTAAAGGGCTCAATCACCTTGGATTCTCTTTAAAGGGCTCAGTCTCCTTGGTACTCTCTTTAAAGGGCTCAGTCTCCGTGGTACTCTCTTTAAAGTGCTCAGTCACCTTGGTACTCTCTTTAAAGTGCTCAGTCACCTCGGTACTCTCTTTAAAGTGCTCAGTCACCACGGTACTCTCTTTAAAGGGCTCAGTCACCTTGGTACTCTCTTTAAAGTGCTCAGTCACCTTGGTACTCTCTTTAAAGAGCTCAGTCTCCTTGGTACTCTCTTTAAAGTGCTCAGTCACCACGGTACTCTTTAAAGGGCTCAGTCTCCTTGGTACTCTCTTTAAAGTGCTCAGTCACCTTGGTACTCTCTTTAAAGTGCTCAGTCACCTTGGTACTCTCTTTAAAGTGCTCAGTCACCACGGTACTCTCTTTAAAGGGCTCAGTCTCCTTGGTACTCTCTTTACAGGGCTCAGTCACCTTGGTACTCTCTTTAAAGTTCTCAGTCTCCTTGGTACTCTCTTTAAAGTGCTCAGTCTCCTTGTTACTCTCTTTAAAGGGCTCAGTCTCCTTGGTACTCTCTATAAAGGGCTCAGTCTCCTTGGTACTCTCTTTAAAGTGCTCAGTCACCACGGTACTCTTTAAAGGGCTCAGTCTCCTTGGTACTCTCTTTAAAGAGCTCAGTCTCCTTGGTACTCTCTTTAAAGTGCTCAGTCACCACGGTACTCTTTAAAGGGCTCAGTCTCCTTGGTACTCTCTTTAAAGTGCTCAGTCACCTTGGTACTCTCTTTAAAGGACTCAGTCTTCTTGGTACTCTCTTTAAAGGGCTCAGTCTCCTTGGTACTCTCTTTAAAGGGCTCAGTCACCTTGGTACTCTCTCTAAAGTGCTCAGTCACCTTGGTACTCTCTTTAAAGTGCTCAGTCACCTCGGTACTCTCTTTAAAGTGCTCAGTCACCACGGTACTCTCTTTAAAGGGCTCAGTCACCTTGGTACTCTCTTTAAAGAGCTCAGTCTCCTTGGTACTCTCTTTAAAGTGCTCAGTCACCACGGTACTCTTTAAAGGGCTCAGTCTCCTTGGTACTCTCTTTAAAGTGCTCAGTCACCTTGGTACTCTCTTTAAAGTGCTCAGTCACCTTGGTACTCTCTTTAAAGTGCTCAGTCACCACGGTACTCTCTTTAAAGGGCTCAGTCTCCTTGGTACTCTCTTTACAGGGCTCAGTCACCTTGGTACTCTCTTTAAAGTTCTCAGTCTCCTTGGTACTCTCTTTAAAGTGCTCAGTCTCCTTGTTACTCTCTTTAAAGGGCTCAGTCTCCTTGGTACTCTCTATAAAGGGCTCAGTCTCCTTGGTACTCTCTTTAAAGTGCTCAGTCACCACAGTACTCTTTAAAGGGCTCAGTCTCCTTGGTACTCTCTTTAAAGAGCTCAGTCTCCTTGGTACTCTCTTTAAAGTGCTCAGTCACCTTGGTACTCTCTTTAAAGGGCTCAGTCTCCTTGGTACTCTCTTTAAAGTGCTCAGTCACCTTGGTACTCTCTTTAAAGGACTCAGTCTTCTTGGTACTCTCTTTAAAGGGCTCAGTCTCCTTGGTACTCTCTTTAAAGGGCTCAGTCACCACGGTACTCTCTTTAAAGGGCTCAGTCACCTTGGTACTCTCTTTAAAGGGCTCAGTCACCTTGGTACTCTCTTTAAAGGGCTCAGTCACCACGGTACTCTCTTTAAAGGGCTCAGTCACCACGGTACTCTCTTTAAAGGGCTCAGTCTCCTTGGTACTCTATTTAAAGGGCTCAGTCTCCTTGGTACTCTCTTTAAAGGGCTCAGTCTCCTTGGGGCTCTGTCTCATCTCTGGAGTCTTAGAGAAGAAAGAAACAGTAAAACTCTTCAACAATTTTTATTCATCCAAGCAAGCCACTCTAGATTCTTATTTACAGGGGAGAGCTTGGAAAACATTACACAAGTCAATAAATGAAAGTTACATACAAAACTAATCAACTAAACATCATAAGTAACAAGTAAACTAAATAAATTAATAAATAAAAATGCAAGCGGGTTACTCACCGGTTGCACTTCTCCAAAAGTGGAGGAGGAATCTTGATCCTCCACAGGAGTCCTTCCAGTCTTGTTCATAGAAGAAAAATAGTTATTCTCTCCAATAAATTAAAATGCAAATAAATCAGATAATTAACACTATCAATCAGCCCAACATCACAAGTCTGTACAGCTCTGCTTGAGAAACGATTTTAAAAGGCAATGAAAATCAGAAGAACTTACCTTTTGAGCAATAATGGCAAGGTCATTAAAGGATTTCTAGAAAGGGGTTATATAAAGAAAAAACAATCATTACAACCACTAGATTAAAATAGCAACCAGCAACTCCGTGGACTTCGTCTTCGAAAGACATTTCCTGCAGCTGTGAACACAATCTCTAACCCTCCAAAGCCTATTAATTAGTCTCTGCAGAGGAAACCTGCTTGTGAACGCAATTTTCTTTCTCCAATTTCAAATTTCGAAGGGTTTTTTTCTGGAGCTGCGTGCCTACTTGAGCTGTTGAAGGCAGAGCATGATCATTTATTCTCATAAACTGTATGTTCTTTAGGTCATGACTTTTGTTAACCCTCTACGAATTCCTCCAGAAAGAGACAAATAAATAATAAATAATTCTAATTTGAACCTATCAACGGCTATGTGAGCACCCACACTACCTCACCAGCTGACAACACAGCATTTATTTCGCCAAACACGTAGTTCAGACCATAAAATGTCTAAGTTTATACTTCTCTGCCACCCCAATATCCATCTCCAGAAAAAACAAAAACCCTGCTAATAAATATTAATATAAGGACTACTTACGATTGATGATAATGTCTTTCAGACGGGCATTTTCTTCTTTAAGAGACTTTACTTCGTCTCTCAACTCCTGCAAATTACTTTGCATTTGAATACATTTCCTTCTGTCCCACATCTGTTCGTCCAGGTGTTTTCTAAATTCAGCAGCCATCTATGAGAAAGAGACAGAGAGTAAGAGAGAAGAACAAAAGCTAATTGTTATATAACTTCTTTTGTAAATGGTTGATTTTGATTGGCTGGGAGGACGTCACAAGAGGTGTAAGAGGAAGGTGGCAGAAAGTCTAGGGCAGAAAAGTCTAGGTTGTCCGGCCTCCTGGTGGCTATTCCTTACTTAAAGCATGAAACTTCCACATCTTGTACTTCATGTAATGTATGTATGTAATACACCACACACTGGATGTCACTATTTCGGATACCTTTTTCTTAGAGGGTGGTACGATGTCCTCTTTATCCCCAATACGCTCCTCCTCTTCGCTGGCCCGCTGGGAGGGAGAGAGAAAGAGAGAGTAAGTAAGTAAGTAAGTAAGTACACTTTATTTATATAGCGCCTTTCTCAGACCAAGGTCACAAAGCGCTTCACATTTTCAGTAAAAAACATAAAACAGGAATAAAATGCAAAATACAGATTTAAAAGGCCAAGACAACACATTGATAGACATAACATCCCTAAAAGAACTAAGCGAAAGCCTGAAGAAATAAATAGGTCTTTAGTTGACCCTTGAAGGAATCAACAGACTCAAGAGAACGCAGAGAGAGCGGGAGATCGTTCCAAAGTTTAGGAGCAACAGCCTGGAAGGACCTGTCTCCTCTGGTCTTGAACAGAGTACGTGGAACCATCAGGAGGTTCTGATCCACAGACCTCAGAGCCCTGGCTGGGGCGTAAGGCTGGATCAGGTCTCTGATATAAGAAGGAGCCTGACCATGCAAAGCTCTAAAGGTTAAAATCAGAATTTTGAAATTGGTCCTGTAGGACACCGGCAGCCAATGAAGAGCTTTAAGGACGGGGGTGATGTGTGTCCTCCTGTTTGTGCGGGTCAGGATTCTCGCTGCAGAGTTCTGCACTAACTGCAGGCGAGACAACTCCTTCTTGTTTAAACATGAAAACAAACTGTTACAATAGTCTAAATGCGAAGACACAAAAGCATGAATAATCACCTCCAAATCATTTTGTGAGACCATTTTCCTGACTTTGGAGATTCTCCTCAGCTGGAAAAAGCAGTCAGCTGTTTACAGTGTTACACCAGCGACATGTCTATCAAGAAAAACACCCAGGTTTCTTAGGCTCAGTTTAACAGACTGGCCTAAGTCACCTAAGTGCTGGGTTATCCCTGGAATTAAATCGTCAGGGCTATAACCAATGTTTCTGTTTTGTCTGTATTTAGCTGCAGAGTGTTTTCACTCAGCCATTGCTTGATTCCAGCTCAGCAATGGACCAAGGAACCAAGCCTGAGGAGCTCAGTTGGCTTAAAAGTGCAGTAGAGCTGGATCTCATCGGCAAAGATGTGGTAAGATACATCACAAAAACTCTGGATGATTTTCCCTAACGGAAGCAAATACAACAAAAACAATACGGGACCTAAAGCAGAACCTTGAGGGACTCCACATAACACGTCTGCTGATTCAGACCTTATCTGGTTTGCTGTCACACTAAAGCTGCGACCAGAAAGGTAAGAAGTGAACCACTGAAGAACTGATCCTGACAGTCCTACTTCGTCCCTCAGTCTTCTCAGCAGGATCTGGTGGTCGACAGTGTCAAAGGCTGAGGACAGATCCAGGAGAACAAGAACAGTGCACTTTCCGGAGTCAGCAGACATCATGATGTCGCTGGACACTTTCAGTAGGGCCGTCTCCGTAGAGTGATGTTTACGAAAGCCAGACTGAAATGTCTCGTGCATGTTGTTTAGATCCAGGAATACTGACAGCTGTTCCGAGACCACCTTCTCAACGATCTTGGACAAAAAAGGGAGCTTGGAAATAGGCCTGAAATTACTGAGCTCAGTCGGGTTTAAGCCTTCCTTCTTAAGTAATGGCTCAACTATGGCATGTTTAAAAGGATTGGGAAACACGCCTGAACAAAGCGAGAGGTTCACCATTTTGGTGACCCAGGGGCCAATTACTTCAAAAACTTTACCAAAAAGCCTGGATGGGAGGATGTCAGATGAGCAAGAGGATGGTTTCATTTTTGTCACCAATGTTGAAATGTCAGCAAGAGACACAGACTTAAAGGAAGACCACAAGCTAGGGGCTGGCTCAGTGACAGCAGGGGGACCCCTCAAGACGGGAGGGATTTTCTCCTTGATCAACTTAATTTTCTCAGTGAAAAATCTCAAGAAGGAATTACTGTCTGCTTCACAAAATACAGGGGTAATTTGAGTATCCGGACAAACAAGATAATTTATAGTGTCAAACAACACTTTGGGATTTTTCTTATTTAGTGAAACCAGTTTTCGGATATAGTCCGATCTGGCATTCTCCATCATTTCATTTAGAGAGGCCACAAGATCTTTCAGATGAAGTCTGTGCACCTCAAGGTTTGTCAGTTTCCACAGACGCTCAGTCTTTCGACAAAGTCTCTTCAGACCCAAGATGGCCTCATTTGTCCAAGGGCACACTATCTTCAGTATTGACAGGTTGAATTTGACAGGAGCCACCTGATCTAAAATTTCAATACAGTGAGTATTAAAACAGTGCATGAAATTGTTCACATCGAGGCAGTCCGTGAACACAAGAGGGTTAAACATAGTAGAAAAAGAGTCTGCTGTATTTGGTGAAATAATACGCCTCTGAGACCTAACTTCTGCAGGCTTAGGGTCAGGACTGAAGCTCAGATCAAATAAAATGAGGCAATGATCACTTAAAAGGACATCATTTACAGACAGATTTGAGATGTGTAGGCCAAGTGTAAAAACTAAATCTAAAATGGGACCTTTTTGATGTGTGGGCTTGGAAACATGCTGCTCAAAATTAAAAGCTTCCGACAGTGATAAAAGTTCCATTGCGGAGCAAGACGAGCTGTCATCAATATGAAGGTTAAAATCTCCAAGAATCAAAACAGATTCCAAATTTATTATGGAGGATAAAAAGTCACTAAAATCCTTTAAAAACACAGCAGCAGGGCCAGGAGGGCGGTAGATCAACACACAGTAAAATGGGTTGGAAGAGCCCACCTTGACCATCTGGCACTCAAACGAAGGGAAATCCTGGGTCTGTGACTTTTTGCATGAGGAATTGTCCTTGTGGACAACAGCCAGGCCTCCTCCACGGCGAGAGGGGCGGGGCTTCCCCACAGCAGAGCAGCCAGGGGGACAGAGTTCCTTGAGATGAATGAACTCATCCTCTTTCTGCCATGTCTCCGATAGACACATTACATCCATGTCTTCTCTTGTAAAAAGATCGTTCAATGAGAAGGATTTATTTGCAATAGACCGTGCATTCAAAAGGCCGAAACGCAACGACGATGACGTCACGGAAGCAGTGCCTGCGGAGGGCAGCGTGATTGGACGAAGGGACGTCCAGCGGTCACGTGGGCTCCAGCTGGACCATGCGGTGAAAGCCGGTGTAAACACGGAAGCACGTGGACGCGAGGGGAGCCAGTACTGACCACTGCTCCAGCGCTGAGAAGGCTCCAGGACACCCGCTGCAGTCCGCGCGGGCAGCGGCGTGGGTGCGCCGTCACACAGGAGCGGAATCCGGCGTAAGCACCGCGCACGTTCTCCGTGGCAGAGGAAGGCAGAGCCCCAGCGGGCAGCAGCGCGTCTTCCCCCGGACCTGGACTCCGGAACGCGAGCCTCTTTTCCTCGATTTCCTGCGGAATTTCCGAGGTGCCCGACACAGCAGCAGGTACTCAGGTGAGTCGGGGGCGATGGTGAAGGGAGGAGGAAACACATGTTCGTACCCGTCCCGTGTACCAAACAGGTCCTCCATAGACTCTTTAATTCTGAACAGAGAGTCCCGATCATAGATCCGCAAGGCAGAGGCACATCCATTTGAAAAGCGGGTTGATGTGATCAAATATGCTGTTGAAATGACCATTAAAAATCTGTAGAGCAGGAGGCGAGCTGAGGCACTGCCAGTCACAGGCGCCATCTTGAATCCGACTTAAACGTGAGAGGACAAAGTTGCCTACTGTGCTGGTGTCACACCTTTAAGTAAAGCACCAAGTACCAACTTTAAGTAAAGCACCAAGTACCAACTTTAAGTAAAGCACCAAGTACCAACTTTAAGTAAAGCACCAAGTACCAACTTTAAGTAAAGCACCAAGTACCAACTTTAAGTAAAGCACCAAGTACCAACTTTAAGCAAAGCACCAAGTACCAACTTTAAGTAAAGCACCAAGTGGTGCAGTCAGTTTCCTTTTTCTTTGAAGCCTTCTCAGTCTGCCCCTGCTGGCCACTGTATTTTGAGTTTGGGATGTGAGGACGTTTCGTTTTACCTTGCGTGGCCTCTTTCTCCATCTCAATCATTTTTTTTGGGAGAGTTTTTTTCAAATTCTGGTGAAATAAAACTAAAACATCATGAACTACAAACATTTGTCTAATCATGTTTAAAGGAGCTAGCATTGGGCAGGATTTAGAACTCAGACTCCATAGTGACACCATGGTGGTTAGTGTAACTCCTATGCTCCAATTTCCGTTTAGTAGGGTCAATATACTGATTGACCCAAACAAAAAAAGTCATCTTCAAAATTTGACACTTTCCCATACTCCGATTTTGTCCAATTTTTAGTGTGTTATAGACTAGACCCAGCCTAACATAAAACCACCAAAAAACAAAATTTTGCAATTTTTTTGGGGTAGGGGTACTCTGGCAGTATATTGACCCTACTAGTTATCAAAGCTAACATTAGCCCCAATTGGACTTCGCTAACATTAGCAAATTAGGTAGCTAACATGAGCCAGAAAGCTAAGCTATTGCTTGCTAGGTACCTTGCAAGATCCATTTTACACTTCTTTAAGTGCGAGCAAATCCATTTAATGTGGTACAGCTATGTTCAAAATAATAGCAGTGTTTTTAAAAAAGTGAATAAAGCTCAGAATCCTTATAATATTTTTTATTTTCTTTCATTGGGAACGCTGCACATGGTATTGCACAACAAATCATGAAGGAAAAAGTATCAATATTTTATTACTTTACAGAATATGAAGGAAAAGGTGATATTTCTGTGTTCCAAAAAATTGCAGTGTCGGCATTTCTCATTACAAACTCAGATATTTACTAAATAAACTGAACAAATATTAATATTTAGCAATCCTGACAATTAGTTAACTAATATTTCGTTGACTAACCCCTGTTTTTGATAACTGCTGCACGTCTGTGCTGCATGGAGTCAACCAACCTCTGGCACCTCTGAACAGGTATGCCCGCCCAGGAAGATTGGACAACCTTCCACAATTCCTCTGCATTTTTGGGTTTTGCCTCAGAAACAGCAAATTGTATGTCACACCACAAGTGCTCAATTGGATAAAGGTCCGGGGATTGGGCTGGCCACTCCATAACCTCGATTTTGTTGGTCTGGAACCAAGATTTGGCTGCTTACTGCTATGTTTGGGGTCATTGTCCTGTTGAAACACCCATTTCAGGGGCATTTCACATTCGGCATAAGGCAGCATGACCTCAAGTATTGTGATGTATCCAAATTGATCCATGATCCCTGGTATACGATATAAAGGCCCGACACCATGGTAAGAGAAACAGGCCCATATCATGATGCTTCACGGTCTTCAGAGTGTGCTGGGGCTTGTATTCAGGGTTTGGGGGTCGTCTGACAAACTGGATCCAAAAAGAACAATCTTACTTTCATCAGTCCACAAAATGTTTCTCCATTTCTCTAGAGGCCAGTCGACATGATGTTTGGCAAATGCAATCCTCTTCAGCACATGTCTTTTTTGCAACAGTGGGACTTTGCGGGGGCTTCTTGCTGGTAGATTAGCCTCACATAGTGTCTTCTAATGGTCCCAGCACTCACAGGTCCCTTCAGACCGTCTCTGATCTCCCTGGAGCAGACCCTTGGCTTGGTCTTCTGACTATCCTTCGGTCCATTCCAATGGTAGTCTTCCTTGGTTTGTCTTTCCATTTTAAAGCATTGGAGATCATTTTAGCTGAACAGCCGATAATTTCCTGCACTTTTTTAATACATTTTCCCCTCAACAATCAACTTTATAATCAAAGCACGCTTTTCTTCTGAACAATGTTCGGCACGACCCATCTTCCATCAGTTGTCACAGAGAATTGCATGTACAACATGTGCTGGCTTCATCCTTCAAGAAGGGCCACCTGATTGACACCTGTTTCATTCACATAATCAATGATCTCACTGATTGAACTCCACACTGCTAGTTTTTTGAACATGCACCTTTTACTTAATTAGTCAATTACACAGAGCCAGGAGTATTCATATCATCAAAGTTGGGTCTGTTGGTTCCTCCCTTCCACTACACCTGCTGGTAAATTATTTTTCATTTATTAATATGTTTTACACCAAAAACAGTGATTTATCTGGTTAGTCATGTTGGACTGCTATTATTCTGAACATAGCTGTATGTAACTATATAACGTCAGCTGAAGTTAGCATGCAACATACTTGCCACGTGAAGAATTCTGGCGCGGTGCACCGGCCAAGGTTGGCGCCCTGTTTGCCATTCCACCAGCTTCTCTGCATTTTCAGAGCTTTCAAAAAAATCTTGAACAGAAAAATCCCGGACACAATCGATGGGCAAAATACTGAGGGCCCCTATATCTTCACCCTCAGTCCATTCGAGCAGTACAAAGCGGACATCCAACGCTGTTATCGCCATTTTTACTCCAAGCCTCTAGCTTTCGGGGCTGGCACGCATGCGGATGACGTCACTTCCCTCGTCAAATACGCAACGTTGGAGCGGCCGATCGGGAGAGCAGCAGCAGGAGAACTGCTTGCCAGTATAAATTACGTTGACGAAATTACGTACGAAATAAGATGCAATTGATATGGATCCAGTACGTTATAGAAGGTTCCTCGTTGACGACGAAGCACCCGTTCCAGAAAGAACAAAGAGAAGACGTAAACGAAAGTAAGTACTGTAACAAAACGTGCTAGAAGCTAGCTGCAGGTACGTCACAGTCCGGCATCTTGTGTTTTATATCTATGATTTCCTATACCATGTAAATGTATGTGGCATAATTTCCCTTAATGTGTGGTAAGTATGTTTGTATAACGGTAAAATGTATCTTTCTATGTCCGCTGTATAATCCCCCCCCCCAAATAAAAATAAATAAATAAATAAAAATAAAAAATAAGTAAAGAAATAAAGAAAACAGTTAATGTTGGAACTTTAACCAGGGAAATATTTCACTTTGTGTGTTTTGAATCTACAGTTTTAAAGCTTACACCTCATGAATTGAATTTACCTACTTGGACTTAATCAGTCATATCAATCCTATTATATTGAGTGATGCATGAAGTGTTTTAACATTACCGCAACATTTTTGCGAGGGAAATTTCTGAAGATATGGGTGATGATGACAAAGCTGTGGCCTCTTCTTCTACAACTCAGTAAGTAGAAAACACGCACACACGCATTCGGACTACATATTTCTTGATTAAGGATCTTTATTTTAGGTTTCACCCCAGAGGACAATCAAGACGACCAGGTGTCTACTGCTTCAGATGACACAGTACGTTGCTAAAAATGGCTAAAATATTCAAGTTAGAAATTCTGCTTTTAGAAATTCTAGGCGTGGCTAAGATGCACACGCAGTAGTTTGCCTCTGCACAAACTCCGGTGAAAACCGCAAGGTTTAACTTAAATTCTGCTTTTTGTTCAATCAAAACTGACAAAGCTCGGTCAACTATATGCCAGCCTATCACACTGGGTGAGTTACACTTTGTCAAAACACAGATAACAACGACTACGACCAAGACACGAAGAGCGAAGCAATCAGAGTCACCTGCTGCCACTAACGAGCTCGAGGCTGGCGCTGAGATGGCCTCGTCAACCATGGAGAAGATGCTGGACAAGGTACTGGACTCTATGAACAAACGCTTTGACATGCTTGATGAGAAACTCGAATCGCTTACAACCAAGCAGGCGGCATTGACTAACCGAGTGGAGGACATTGAACAGCAAGGCTCTGATCACGAGCGCCGCATTGAAGCGCTCGAACAAAAACTGAGCGAAACACAGAAGATCAACGAGAAACTGGCAGCAAAAATAGACGACCTGGAAGGGCGCTCAAGACGTAATAACATCAAAATAGTCGGGATACCAGAAAAAGAAGAAGAAGGAAGACCAACGGATTTCGTTACGGAGCTGATACCGAAGCTGTTTGGAGCGAGTAACTTTTCCAAGCCAGTGGTGGTGGACCGCACGCACCGTGTTCCGCTCGCCCGCAACGGTGACAACAAGCGCCCAAGGAGCATCATCGCAAGGATTCACTTCTACCAGGACAAGGAGCTACTTCTTCGACTGAGCCGAGGCCAGGAGCTGATCTACAATGGCCTGCGCGTGTTCGTGTTTCCAGACTACACTGCCGAGGTGACAGCGCAAAGACGTGCCTTTCGAGAGGTAATGAACATACTGCGGGAGGAGGAAATCAAGTTTACACTGCGGTTTCCAGCTCGCCTGCATGTGGAGTACAACGGCCAGGTAAAGGTGTGTACCTCTCCTACGGACACTAAGACTTTCATCATGAAAGATCTAAGTGACTAACAAATCACTAATGCGCCAAGTCTGTTAGACGAGGCTTATAATGAGCACAAAGCAGAATGACACTTTTTCACCGAGGTTTATTTCACCGGAGGATGCAGGAGATTAAAAAACACTTGCTGCCGAGCTTCTGCTTGGATCAGTGAGCGCAGACTACCAGCATGTGCCCTGCGCCTGACTATGGGGGTGGTGGGGGGCTTCTGGACTGGGGAACAAGGATGAACTTTGACCAACACGACGTCTTAAGGAAAACATCACAATGGGGATGGAGGGAGGGGGGGGACAGTGGGGTGAGAGTGTTGTGTTTGTGTGAATGAGAGCTTGAATGTGGAGGAGAGAGGTGTACAATCATATTTCAACTTACCAATGACAAAGGTTTTTCGTGTAAAGATAAAATATCCTAAATCACTATAATGTCAACCTGTAAGAAAGAAATCACACTCGTTTCATGGAATGTCAGGGGGTTAGCTAAAAACATTAAAGCAGGGAAGGTTTTTTCTTACTTAAATTCACTAAAAGCAGACGTTCTTTTTTTACAAGAAACACATCTCTGTAAAGACAGTCAACACAAACTCAAAGCCAGCTGGATATCTCAGGTCTATCATGCACCTTTTACTTCACAAGCAAGGGATGTAGCCATCTTATTTCATAAAAATGTGCCTTTCATACTTGCATCGAAAATAATTGATCCTAATGGGAGATTTGTTTTACTAAATGGGCATATCACATCTTACCCAGTAACATTCTTGAATATCTATGGACCAAATACCGATGATTCAAACTTTTATCATAGAATCTTTGGTCTACTTCCTGATGATGGATCCTCTCACGTCTACATTGGTGGTGATTTCAACTGCCTTTTAGATCCCACTTTAGATAGATTGTCATCTAAATCTCATGTAATTGCTAATTCAACTAAAACAATTAATAATCTTATGAGATCAAGAAATATTATAGACATATGGAGAACAAAACATCCTGATAAAAGGGAGTATTCTTTTTACTCCCCTGTACACAACTCTTACACTAGAATCGATTACTTTTTAGTGGAAGCATCCGCCCTCTCCAATATCAGTAACTCTGAGTATCACAGTAGAGTCATCTCAGATCACAGCCCTGTAAGTCTACATATTCAAATTGATCGACCTAAAATCAGACAAAAATGGAGATTTAATCCACAATTATTACTTAATCAAGATTTTAAAGTCTATATGAATAAAATTATCCAAGATTTTCTTGAGGTGAATGACAATGGAGAGGTCTCAGACTCCATTTTGTGGGAAGCCCTCAAGGCTACTGTGAGAGGATATATCATTTCATTCGAAAGCTCAAAACGAAGAGAAACAAGAAAAAGACAAAAAGAATTAGAAAAAGAAATTAAACAGATGGAAGAAATTCATATAAATTCCCTTCTGCAGTCTGACTACAATAAGATGTTGAAACTGAAAAATGAATACAACTTTCTTCTCCACGCGGAAGTATCCAAACTTTTACTAAAAAATAAACAAAAACACTTTGAAATATCTGATAAACCACAAAAACTTCTGTCTAGACAGCTCAAAGGAGATCAAGCCAAAGCTGCCATCCACAAAATATATTCAAAAACAGGGGAAATATGTACAGATTTACAGGATATTAACAATGTCTTCAAAGAATTCTATTCAGAACTATATCAATCCAATTCAGCTACCTCAGCTAATGATCTCAGTGATTTTTTTACTTCACTAACTTTACCTCAATTGAGTCAAAATCATCAGAATTCTATAGACAATACTATTTCCATTGAAGAACTTGTAAGAGCATTGAGATCGTTCCCCGTGAACAAGAGTCCTGGTCCCGATGGATTTGGAGCGGAATTCTATCAAGCTTTTAGTGAATTACTGTCACCTATATTACTTAGAATGTTAAATGACTCTTTCTCAAACAACAAGCTTCCGGGCTCCTTGTACGAAGCCCATATATGTGTAATACCAAAAAAGGGGAAAAATCCACTCGATCCAGCCAATTATAGGCCTATCTCCCTGCTCAATCTAGATCATAAAGTTCTCACTAAGGTACTTGCAACAACATTAAGCAAGCACATAACAGAAATTATTCACCCGGACCAGGTCGGTTTCATTCCGGACAGGCCTTCTTTCGGTAATGTACGAAGATTACTAAATCTATTGTACTCAGACTCCACAGAAAACAAAAAGGCAGCTGTCTTGACTCTGGATGCTCACAAAGCTTTTGATTCAATTGAGTGGGCTTATCTATTTCATGCTCTCAAATCATTTGGGTTTGGAGAAAACTTCATAAAATGGGTTAAAATAATTTATTTCGCACCAAAATCATATGTTTTAACCAACAATATGGTATCGGACAGCTTTGAATTGCATCGCGGAGTGAGACAGGGCGACTGCCTTTCTCCCTTACTTTTTAATTTAGCCCTAGAACCACTGGCTATTGGTTTAAGAATGAACCCCAATATTAAAGGACTTCCTGTGGGCTCCTCAGAGAGTCTCATCTCACTTTATGCAGACGATCTACTTGTTACACTTACTGACCCAGAAATGGCATTACCACTTATTTTAAAATATGTAGACTCTTTCGGCAAAAAATCTGGTTATAAAATAAACTGGTCCAAAAGTGAGCTTAGGTTTTTAGGAGAAAATGTTAAAATCAGTCAAAACCCTGTTAAAGTCGTAGAAAACTATATATCTTATCTCGGTTGGAAAATACCTAAGAATTATGAATCATTGCTAAAATTGAACTTTACTGAAGGCTTTGAGAAACTGAAAAGGTCTATTGAGTATTGGAAGACCCTACCCCTCTCAATGCTAGGTAGAGCGAATGCTATCAAAATGATCACCCTGCCAAAATTTATTTATCTTTTTCAAAACTTACCAATTCTCATTCCAGTAGATTTTTTTCAAAAACTTGAATCTCTAGTCCTAGATTTTGTGTGGGGATATAAGAAACGCAGAATATCAAAGAAGCACTTACACCGATCTACAAAAGAGGGGGGACTGGGCCTTCCAATGTTCAAAAACTACTACTGGGCATCAAATCTGAAAGCATTGACCTATTGGAAGATGGGGTACCAAAACAATGAATCACTTAATTCTGCTCCCCTGTGGCTGAAATTGGAACTGCAGTCATTAGTTAAACCCTACACATCATTGTTATCTCTACTTTTTACTAAACCAGTCTCTTCTATTAAATCAACAAGCCACAGTATAGTGGTGAGAAATTCAATTAAAATACTTTCTCAAATCAAAAAACGATTTAATATCCCCAATATAACTATGTATTCACCAACGTGCCACAATCATGCATTTATTCCATCTATAACAGACAGGACATTTCTGAATTGGCATTTAAATGGCATCAAATGCATAAAAGACATCTACCTCGAGGGCAGTCTTGCGTCATTTGAGCAATTGAGAATTAAATTCAATCTGTCCCAAACTAGTTGGTTTCGATATCTGCAGTTAAGGAAATTTATCAAAGATAACCTATCAAACTCTCAACTGTTAAATGAAAATCACCCTCTTTTAGAAATACTAAACTTGCCACCTACAGGCTTATTGCTAAAATTGCCAGTTGCTTCATGGTATCCATAACATCAGCAGACGGTGTTAAAAAGGCATGGGAAAAGGAACTAAGAACAACAATATCAAAACTACAATGGGAACGGACACTATCTCAAATTCACAATTGCTCAATTAACAGCAGACATAGGCTCATGCAGTTTAAAGTGATTCATCGTTTCTATTATTCCAAAGTTTCGTTACATACATTTTATCCTGATGTATCTCCATTATGTGATAAATGTAAATCAGCTGAAGGATCACTGTCGCATTCGTTTTGGGAATGTCCTATTATTCAGCCATTTTGGTCTAGTATCTTTTTCTTTAATTCAGGGGTGTATCAGAGAAACCTTGTCCCTGACAGAGGTATGGTCTTGTTTGGGTGGTCCTCAGAAACACTAAATCTTCCACAGCATATTAGGGCCGCGTGGCTTCTTGGGACTGTTTTGGCGAAAAGATTCATCCTCAAAGAGTGGAAAACTTCATCTGCACCCAACTTCAGGAACTGGCTACATGAACTGGTGAACGTAAGAACTTTGGAAAAAAATAAGGTTTATAAACTCTAAAAATATGAATAAATGGGAAACAACCTGGAATCCCCTACTGGAATATATCGAGTCATAACTCATAGGCAATTTTTTTTTTTTTTTTTTTTTACACATTATTTCTGTATTTCTATTCTATTATTCTTATTTTTACACTTTTTTTTTTTTTCTGTATGATGGTTTCAAATGATAGTCAAGAAGGTAATTATATTTGTACTTATGTTTTTTTTTTTTGTGTGTGAACGGTGGAGGGGTCCTCAGGAAGTGATCCACTGATTGCCTCCTGGGAGCCCTTGATGCCGAGCAACACTCATCCATCTTGCTAAGGTCTGGATCGTCTCCTGATCCTGAACCAGTGCAGGATGGATGAGTATAGATAATATCTGGGAACTTTTTCCAACAATGCCTGTACCCCAAAAACCTTGATTTGTGAAATCTTAGTGCGCCTTTCTCCTCAAGTGTGCATCTGTGTGTGCCTGAATGGACGTGTGCGAGAATGAATGCAGTGTGAGTGAGCAATGTGATGTGATTTTATTTGTAAAAAATTTAATAAAAATATATTGGAAAAAAAAAAAAAATTCAAGTTAGGTGTTTTTTGTGTTGTTCATGCATGTGCATACTGTGAATCATCATAAGATAACTCCACAACCCAAACTTCCACCCGATGTTGCTTAAAGTGGAGCACGAATTGGAAATACCATATTACTTTGTCCTTTCCTCATTGCAGCGATACCCATGTTTTTATCTTGTTAGAAAAAAAAAACATTTAGGTTTTGATTCAGGTGCAAATGCAACCTCTCTGTCAGCTGGCCACATACAAACTGACAGAGCCTGTCTCTCACTGTTTGGCCAGGTGAAAATGGTGGTCAGGGCCTGATGTATACTTTTCCTACACTATCTTGTGTTGACATCAGAGTGACAAGTGCACAAAAGTGCTCACAGTTATTCTTTTTTTAAATTCATTTATGCTATAATGACGAAAAAGTCAATGGAAAGGACTGTTAAAAAAAATAAAGCAGTACATTTGAGCCTGACTTCAAATGCAGGTGGTTACCAACAACATGAAATGGTACATTTGTATGAGTCTGTGGATTTAAAACATTGAATTAGCATTCCTAAATTTGCACAGACAAACCCACCCATACCTGGCCCAAGCTCTTCACCTGGGGAGCCAGTAGAGGAACATCTAGAAGACCCCACAAGTCCAACTTTACACCAGAAACCAACAAAAGAACAGCTGGAACTCCTGCTGCTGGCATTAAAACTCAAAACACGGATTAACAAATAGAGCCTTGGAGGACATCATGCATCTTATCAACTTTAATGCTGGTCCTGATGGGGAACTGGTTAGTGGCTCAAAATACCTTTTCTACAAAGCATTTGATTCAGTGAAAGACATTAGAAGTACATTATGTGTGCAAGAGTTGCAACGTAAGCATGCAGGAAGGTCCCTTTAATGTCAAGTGCCCAGTCTGTGACCAGGACACATCAAAAGCGCATGCACGAAAAGACCAGTGTTTTTTGTACTTGCCACTGAAATACCAAATAAAAAAACTGCTTGAGGACCACCAATTAGGGAAACACATGAAACCCCGTTTTGAGAAGAAGGATGCCTCCATCAAAGATATATACGATGGAGATTTATACAAAAAACGATCACCCCTTGCATCACCAGACAGCATATCACTGACTTTCAACTGTGATGGAGTGCCAGTGCACAAATCAAGCACAAAAAAGTGTGTGGCCAATTTTGTGTACTGTTAATGAACTGCCAATACAACTACACGCAAAACATGTTCTGCTGTGTGGCCTGTGGTTTGGTCAAAACACACCAAATAGGAATACTTACATGAAACCATTCGTTCATGAATACATAGACTTGTACTCTAATGGTCTTATATGGCAAAGTGAAAGTGGGGAAGTTGTCACAAGGTTCAAGGTGTTTTATTTGTCATTTCAACAGTAAAAGCCCGGTTTCACAGTGTAATGAAATTCTTACTTTGCCGTCTACCCTGGTGCTGACAAACATAAATAAATAAGTATATACACAAGAAAAAATCTAATAAAACATAAAATAACAGAGCAGTGCAAAATATTAGTCAGAAAGTGAGATGTGCATTGTGTGCAATTGTACAGATTAAATGTAAACATGTCAGAAGCTGTTCAGAGTCTGATGGCAACGGGGAAGAAAGAGTTTTTCAGTCCATTCGTTTTGCTTTTCAAGCTTCTGAACCTCCGGCCTGAGGGGAGGAGTCTGAACAGTCTGTGTTGTGGATGGGGGGGGGGGGGGGGGCAGCTCTACTGTGGACCCTGTGCTGGTAGAGGCTCTGCAGAGAGGCAGTGGTGTTCTGCTGATCCTCTCTGCAGGCTACTGCGCTCCGCCACAGTAGTGTTGCCGTACCAGGTGTGATGTACCTGGTGTGATGTACCAGGTGTGATGTACCAGGTGTGATGTACCAGGTGTGATGCAGCTGGTTAAGGTGTCTCAACCACACTGCTGTAGAAGTTCCTGAGTATCCTGGGAGACATGCCCAATGTCTTCAGCCTCCTCAGGAAGTACAGCCGTTGTTGGGCCAGTAACAAGTAAAGTACTGGTTACTACCATGGTGGCAGATTCAGTTGCTCTGTTACGGTGGGACTTCGGAGGCTCAGGTGCGGAGAAACCAGCGGGAGACAGACGAGTACCGTATTTTCTGCCCTATAAGGCACACCGGGTTATAAGGCGCACCTACATTGATTGACATAATTTACAACTTCATTCATATATAAGGCACACTGCCATATAAGGCACATGGAACAGACCAGTGGTCAGCAACATTTATAGCTCAAAGCCATTAAGTTACATTTTCCATTGCTTCTAACACCCAGAGAGGTGCACATGCTTTATTTTGATAGTCCTACCTGGAGCCTATGCCAGGAGGACACTACACACAAAACCTTCTTCACTACTGGTTGACAACTTACAACTACCGGTAATAATAATAATAATAATAAACTAAACTACATGAACTAAGCAACAAAAACACAACACAACACAATTATTACCGACACCACAAACCAAATATAACCCCCAATAATTGCATTTAAAACACCACAAACAGCTGCAATGAATTATGGGAGTTTCTATCGGCTGCACTGAGGAGCTCAGGTTGAATTTGTCGCTGCAAGGCATGATGTCCCATCATGCCTTGCAGCGACAAATTCATGTTTTGTGTTGTTGGAGGTTATTGTGGGTTGTTGTTGGGCTTGGTGTTGTGTTGATTGTGTTTATTGTGTTTTTGTTCCCCAGTTTAGGGAGTAATTATTTCATCTAGTTTATTTTGGTTTGTTAGAACGTTGGTGTGCAACCATGAGTGATGAAGGTGTTGTGTGGAGTCTGGTCCGCACTGAAGATCCGGTTGCAGAGTAAGAGTTGTCAAAATAAAAGCTTCTAGTTGTTCAGCTGTCAAATAGCAGCCTGGAGTAGAACAATCGTCCATATATAAGACGCACCGGGCTATAAGGCGCACTGGCAGCTTTTAAGAAAATTTGAGGTATTTAGGTGCGCCTTATAGGGTGGAAAATACGGTACAGTTTGAAAAGTTTATTCTTTTAACAAGGGTGAATCGAAGGTTCTGCAGGCTCCGGAGGCAGGAGGTCAAGGTGGCGTTTTAACACACTTCTTCCTTTCTGCATACAAAAACAACACCCAAACTCTCCATTAAACTGTTTAAAGTTCTGAATCAGTGGCCGAGCATGTCACGCCCCACTCCTCAGAGGCCTCTTAGGGGCGTGGTTGGGTGTTCGCCCTCTCCTGCTGAGGCGGGAGCTACTGGGGTACGAGTTTGGTCTGGTCACGGTGGGTCAGGAAACAGAGGAAGTTGAGGCTGGCAAGTCTTCAAAGGGAAGCGGCGTTAGTATAAGACCAAACTGGGACACAGCACACGCAGGTCTACTAACTCAGGGAGTTTTACGATCCAGCGCCGAGTGGAGTCGAGCACCGTTTAAGAGGTGTAGCTGATCAGGAGACAACGAGCTCCACCCGGTCGTCGCAGCTGAACTGAATCAGGTAATGATTCCCTCAGCAGCTCCACTTCCTCAAACAGCCTGAAACAAAAGGGGAGGAGAGACAGGAGAGGGAAAACACCCAACCACGCCCCTAGGAGGCCTCTGAGGAGTGGGGCGTGACATGCTCGGCCACTGATTCAGAACTTTAAACAGTTTAATGGAGAGTTTGGGTGTTGTTATTGTATGCAGAAAGGAAGAAGTGTGTTAAAACGCAGGGCTTATCCATATGGAAAAGCAGAGTTGAGGAATTCCTCCCAGACTGGTGATCTGGTCGTAGAGGCTCTTGCTGGAAACTCCGCTAAGGGAGTGAAAGGACCTAGTATTTTGTATTGTCTACCTGATTTTAATGTCATTGATGGTTGTGTTCCAGATTATCTGCCCAGTGTGCTGCTGGGTGTAGCAAGACGCATCACCACCCTGTGGTTTCATTCTGAAAACAACCAATCGCCATGGTATATCGGACGCTCAACACAACGGATTGATGACATGTTAACTTCTATCAAACCCCCTTGTAATGTTTCCCGTGTCCCCCGCTCAGTGAAAGAGAAAAAGTTCTGGAAGGCACACGAGTGGAACATGTGGCTGTTTTATTACAGTATACCAACATAGAAAGAGGTTTTACCTGAAAAATATCTGAAGCACTGGTTTAAGTTGGTGAAGGGAGTTTCTCTGCTACTCGGTGAGAATATATCACCACTGCACATATCAGAATCTGAGGGGTTGCTAACAGAGTTTGTTGAGGAAATGCAGACCCTTTATGGGATCAATAATGTCACTTTCAATGTACATTTGTGCCTTCATCTGCCCAATACTGTGAGCAACTGGGGTGCCCTCTGGGCACAGTCTGCATTTGTGTTTGAGTCATACAATGGGATCATTTTAGATATGATAAAGAGCAGCCAGCGAGTTTCTCTGCAGATAATGAAAACGGTTTGGCAACAGGTTGCATTTCCATCATTTTCCCAAAAAACCATGGTGGCAGCTTCTGACGACTACTTACCTCGCTTAGAGTCTTTTTCAGCTGAGAAAACAATGGTGCAGGAAGTAAGTCGCTCTCATGGTGTTACATCTCTGGGTCGGCCTAAAATTTGTATGATCAGAAATGATGACTTTTTGGCCTTGAACAGCATCAGCAACCTAGGAAATAGAGTCCCTGTGAAATATTTTTGCAGAGCAGTGGTTAATGGTGAAATAGTTCATTCACAAAACTACTCACGTACTTTTTGGAGAAACTCGTACACTGTCATTCTTTCTGATGGAGAGGAAAGCATTTTCTCTGTGAAGACATTCATTGTCTGTGATGTGGGGCAGGGGGAGACGTGTTATGCAGTGGGGAAGTACTACCAAAAAGTGAAACAGGACATCTGCGGTCAATTTAAGAATCCGTGTTATTTCATCCCTGTAGGGAAAAGTCTGGGGCCTTCGGTTGCTATACAAGCATCTCAGATAAAAGAAAAGTGTCTGTTCGTTAAAACTGTGAACAGAAATGTTGACATTGTCTTCAAATTCATTAACCACAGTGAAATGCTCAGGTAGATGTGGGATGATGATGATGATGATGATGATGATGATGATGATTACTTGAATGTATGTTCTATGTACTTTATTTTTCTTGTTGCTACATTTAGACTGTAATGACCTTTCAGCCATGTTCATCAAGAAACTGCATCAAGACAATACAGAAAACATTGCATTTGGTGGGTATAACGGTGAACGTGTCTGAGCTGTAGTGTGAATCTGGAAGTGACTTGAAATTGTAAAAAAGTCTTGATTGACAAAATTAAGAAATCGACAAACCATTTTGTTATACATTTCCTTCTTTTCCTCTATCTTCATACAAGAAAGAATTGACCTTGTAAATGTTTCTGGAAAACATGTAGACATCATAGCTTTCCATCTCCTCTCACTTAATTGCCATAGTTAGATTCCATAACATGCCAATTACATGTGATACCAATTTCACATGTTCACACATACATAAGTTGTTCTAGCATAATTGTTAGGGTTGTAGTTAGTTCTTAGTTATTGCCTTGATAATGTATGACAGTTGTATGACAAGTGAGATATGGGCTATATATATGTGGAAATAAAGAAGCAGTACAGGAGACCTATATGGCCTGTATATTCACATATATGCACCTCAATTTTGCCTATATGTGGCATATTTATGCATAGATGCAGCATATATGTACATATATGCAGCATATATATTGTCATGTGTGCATAGATGCAGCATATATGTGCATATGTGTTGCATATAGGTTTCATATATGTGCATATATCCTCATATAGGTGTTGGGATCTCACAGGACCACAGAAAGTGTGTTCATTTCTAGGAAAAGACAATTGTCATATGTCATGATACGCAGTCATGACATATGAATTCTGACCCAGGAATGTGATTGTCTTTCACACCGAGTGCAAAGGGGGCTTCTGCAGGACCTTCCTCCCCACTTTCTGCTCAAAAGACGCTTCCCCCATGCAATCAGCCAGTCACTGATTGGTTGAAGCTCACCTCCGAATAAGCATTCGTGGAACAAAAAGGCTTTCAGCCAGCTTCCACTCTCTCTTGCAAGACTGGACCCGGGTAGGTGGGTTGCTGAAGAGCTGCTCCCCAGCAGCTCAGCTCATCCAGTGTTAGCACACAGCTAACACCAGAGGCCTGCAACCAGGGCCTTCACTCCTCCACTCCTCTGCTGACCCGACCACGAGGCTCAGACCTTTTCCTGGTCCAGAGACCAGCACCCAGAGTCTGATCTCCCTTCAACCAGGAAAACCAATCAGTTCCTCCAGGACGGACCAGGGAAACGAAGCCTCACAGAACTTCTTTGTGTTTTCCTCAACCAGCAGGAAAACCATCACAGACCTGAGCGACCAGCTCCTCAGTCTGGACAAAAGGAACAACCAGGAGCTGCAAAGAAGGACTCCTGAAACATCAACTCCATCTTCTTCTCCTCAGCCTGCAGAACCAGCAACCACAGTTAGCAGGAGGTGCTAACTACAGGAGAAGACACCAGCTTCCCTCCAGCAGGACAACAACTGAACTCCTTCAAGGAAGTGGGAACAACTGGGCCTTACCTGAGATTAGTTAAACCTGATGCTATGATAGAACTGTTTAACTTTATGAAGATGTGTTGATTCTGTTACAGTGATCGCGTTCTTTTGATTATGATATTAGGAGCCGTTATCAACCTGTAAACCAACGTTAGTTCTGCCACAGACACAGGGTCTGCATGCTAATCTTTGCTTTACTAACTCGTTAACTCACAATCCTACACATATCACATCAAAGACAACATCACACAGTAACTGAACACCATCTGACGACTCCTGACGTTTTACAAAACAAGTCTCATTCACATCAAGTCATTCTAGAAATGGTCCTTTAGCAGAGACACACAGGAAGCAGACGCTAAAGACTAGCTTCCATGTTCCATTGTCCCCCAGCACATAGCCGAGACCTAGGACAGACTTCCTGTTCTCTGATAACCTCCATTTGAATGGAGTTTCTTGTGATCCGCCATCTTGTTTTGTAGTTCCATCACACGTCTCACACACACACTCCCTCCAACTCTCTCTCTCTCTTTCTCTCTCCACACACACACACACACACACACACACACACACACACACACACACACACACACACACACACACACACACACACACACACAGCTGTATATAGGTAGTTAGAATCTGTGTTTTATTTGTTTTCATTGTTAATAAATATAATTTTTGGAATCATACTTGCTGTTTTATTAATGAGCACAAAGGTGAATGAAATGTCGACCTCTTCTGTGTTAAGAACTCTAAAATCCTTCAAGCTTTACTGTTAATTCTGGTAATTGTAATTAATTTAACTATTAATTCAAATTCCTGATTAACTGTTTAGTATATCTTATGAGACTGATATAACTGAATTGACTATCATTTCCTGTTAAGACAGGTGGAGCTCCGAGGTTCTGATACATATCAGATTAAATTTCAATAACATTATTGATAACTATCTTTGATAATGATTAATCATTATCGATAGCTAACCACAACATAAATGTGATCCTTATGAGGTAAGAAATCCCTACATAGGTTATTTCCATGTGGGTGGTCTGAGTTCAGTTCATCATTTCTGGTGTCGGTCTTTTTCTTCTTCTACTCACAATT
Organism: Blennius ocellaris; assembly: GCF_963422515.1. NCBI lineage: Eukaryota > Metazoa > Chordata > Actinopteri > Blenniiformes > Blenniidae > Blennius > Blennius ocellaris. The sequence goes on along the minus strand of NW_027662029.1, from coordinate 26,592 downwards.
GAAAAAGGTCCTGAAGCAGGTCCTCTATCATGTCATGATCTTGATGTTAAATCAGCCTCCATCACTACAGAGTAGCAGATAATAACAGTCATCACCACCTGCCCATGAGCCCATGAGCCAATCAGTCAAGCTCATTTCAACGACCACACCCAGACCAGCACTAGAAACTCTGCTGGTCCCAAAGTGTTCTGTCAATAACACATCAGAATCTGATTGGCTGATGATACTGTCACTCTACATTTTAACCCAATAGCAGCGTCCAGCTTCCTTCAGAGGTTAGCAATGAAGCTAATGCTAGCCCCGGCAGAGGAAAGGAGCTGTGATGTGTTTAGAGGACGTAGGAGATTTGATCTCCACAAAATATAACCAGTCGTCTTCTGGATAAGGTTGCTAAAGTCAATAATTGATTCCAGACACAGATTTCAGAATCACTTTTTAACTATTAGAAAAAAGAAAAATCCTTTTTGACAGTGCTAGCAGTGCTAGATCTGCTGCCCCCGACTGCACTCCACTGGGTGTGGTTGGAACTGTTGTGTGGGGGCCTATAGCACCACCTCGACGCCACCACCCCGGCACCCGGTGCCCCCCTCAGACTCGGGGAGGCCCCGCCGAACCACCTCAGGGAGCCACGCCCCAACCTGGGGCGAGCTTCAGCTCCTGCTGAAGCTCCTCCTCTCAGGACCAGGAGGAGGAGCTTCAGCAGGAGCTGGACGCTGCTGTTCACAATGAGAAAGTTTAACCTGAGTCACAAGAGAACGACTTGACGGTCTCTTCTGAGTTCTCTGCTGGACGTCTCTGAGTGGTTCACAACCCCGCCTACATTTTGACCATACTTCCTGTGGTGGGACCAGAGACACAGTTGGTCCTGGGTGAGCTTTGCCGTACCATAACTTCCCGCTCTGCCATGTACTGTGGTGGAACCGTGGCTCCAGTCTCTCCCTGATTCAGCAGATCTGAATCTAATGATGATGTCATCACCAAGGTTGTGATAAAGTCCAATAACAGGCCCCTCATTCCAATCAGCTGTGTTGCAACTGGGAGGATCTAAACCCTGCAGGACCAGGGGCCCTGGAGGACCAGGGTTGGAGACCTCTGGGTTTGATGAAGCCACGATTGAGGATAACTCAAGCACTGCTATAGAGTGGAAGCTGTATAGCTGGAAATCAGGCTCCAGTAACGAATCTGAAGATGTGGTTGATTGATCTGCCACCACACTGGCCAGTGGGTCTTTAATTTTATCCCTAAATTTATACATTTACAAAATCATTACGGCTCAAAGTTAAAGGGATATGAGGTTTGACAGAGCTGTGACTTTTTGTTAGTCTGGCTATAGTATTGAAGAGAAATCTAGGATTAAACACAACACACACACACACACACACACACACACACACACACACACACACACACACACACACACACACACACACACACACACACACACACACACACACACACACACACACACACTCATGAGCATGTTCATGGTTTTTTTCTTTGTATGTATTTTATTTAAATGGAAAATGTCTTGGAATGGATATGTTGTTCTCAGAGCATCAAAAAAAAAAAAAAACTATATTCATATCTCTGTAAAAACCACTGCTGTGAAAATGTAAGATGTTGCATATTAACAAGCTGTTGTCCTGGACAGAAACAACATGTTGGAGGTTGTGTTTCATTTACATGTACTAGTGGTTAGTGGTTGTCACGGTGTGTCTGTCTCCTGTGGGTCAATATGATGGACAGTTTTAGTGTCTTGGTGATGTAAGACGGCCCAGCCCCGTCTTCAGTAAACAGTTGAGGCTTGGCTCAGAACACTGAGACAGGACAAGTCAAAGTCAAAGTCAAAGTCAGCTTTATTGTCAAGTGTGCTAATATGCATGACATACAGCACAGATTAAATTTCAGTCCTCTCAGACCCACAGTGCAAAAACAAGTGAATCAACTCCACTGTGAGGTTTGCCTTCCCCTCAGTGACCATACATCACGTTTCTATCAGGACAAGTCACTCACTTCTTTCAGCCTCAACAACGGAAGACAGAAAATGTTTCCATTCATATTTTAACTGATGTAGAACTGGATCATTATCACATGTTTCACTATTAAACTCCTGCTTCTTTCATATCAAACAGGTCTTGACTGACCTGCTCACACACTTTTACACAAAGGTTCACATTTGTTGTTTGACTGCAGTTATAGAAAGAATCCATTGATCAGTCCTGTTTACCAAAACCAACACATTCCTGCTGGATAACTGATGTTCAGAAGTACTTTAGTGTGAATCCAGTGTCTGTGTCATTGAGTTTGTCCACAAGAGGGCAGCACTGCTCTGTGAAACACATCTCAACTGTGTGTGCGTGTGTGTGTGTGTGTGTGTGTGTGTGTGTGTGTGTGTGTGTGTGTGTGTGTGTGTGTGAGTGTGTGTTCGGGGGTGAAGGAGTGGAGGCATACCTCACCAGTGGCCTCTGTTTTTAGTCTGTACATTTTTTGGGGAGGTCACGGCTGCCATTTTTTCTGAAAACGTGGGAAGGGAGTGGCAAGAGCAGGGAGGGAGTATGTCAATGCAAGGTGTAAGTACGTGGCCGCACGCCACGCCTGGCTGTGAACGGTTGCTGCATCATACGTTGCACAAGTGGTTAGTGAGTTGTAGGTCTTACAACATAAGATCTCCGTACAATGACCACATTATCCTATGGAGGCCGTACTTGTATGTACTGCTCATGTACGGTGTCCTTACTCACTCCATGTTGTAAGAGCATGCAAGTGCAATGAACATGAGTTTTTCCAGATAAAGGATTCCCAGATAGAAGACTTATTATAATGAGTGAATTATTTGTAACATTTCAGTGACCCAGGATAAATAGTGATGTATTTATTACACACACAGACACAGTTTAAAATCGCGGAGGGGGAAGTGAATAAAAAAGCAGTCTTTACATTTACAAATAAATGCGACATCGTCCAGAGCAATAGACCTTTTTCACACTCCCGCGTCTAAAACCGGATGTGGGGATCACCAGCATCCGGTGGCTCTCGGTTTAGCATTGGACAGTGACACTCATGGCTCAGTCTCCACGTACTTGTTGTTGTTGTGTTCCTGGTTGCTCTGTGCTGCAAGAAAACAACCTTACCTCTCTTACCACACCTTTCCTATGGAGGCAGTGGATCTAAGCCAGTGGTGTCAAATGCCCCGTCTCCACCGCACAAAAAGTACCAGCCTAGACCGGTCTAAACCGCTCCGGTTCGCGTGTCACGACAGGAATGCAGTCTAAACCGCTCCAGACCGCTCCAAAGGCGACCGCTTTTCCGCTCCCCTTCCGTTGGGGTACCAGGACCATGGAACGGGTCTGAGTTTGAGCTGCTGTCTGCTGATTGGTCAGTGATTTACGGCACGCCCTCAATATTTTAATGTGCCGGCTGAATCCTCTGCTGTCAGTGTGGTCACTTTGCTCTGGTTGTTTTTATTTTCATTTTCTTTTCTTTGCTGCTCAACTTTAGTGTTTGTTGTGAAAGAGCGACTTGAGGCAGGGGGAGACCGGGGGGGAGGGACTTTGCATCGCATTGGAGTTTTCTGTTTGCAGCATAGCGCTCGCCGTGGCGTGGATGGGCGTCCGGGACACCGGAGTCTGGAGCTTTGGGCTCCGGCGCTGACCGCGCTCCAGCAGCTCCGCTTCCCAGAGGCGGTCAGCGTTCTGTTCAGCCGCGGTCAGTGGCGCTTTATCGCGGGGACGGACCGCGGAAGCGATCAAAAGGAGCTCGGAGCTCGGCGCCTCCGTGTTCCGGCGCTGAGCTGCCGGACCGCGATCAGCGCCGGAGTGGAGAACCTCCTGCGTTTGAGCAGAAAGCTCAGACTCCCGTGTCTGTGCCTCAGCCAACCGGGGGGAACGCTCCGGCCACTTGCCCCGCCCCCCAGCGCTCCAGTGCGGGGAACGTCGCCCCAAGTCGCCGGCAAGTGGCCAAGCGTCCGCTCTCTCACAACAAACACGGAAGTTGCGGCTGCAGCTCTCCGCTGCAAAAAATGACTGCTGCAAAAAGTAACTTTTTTTTTTTTCCGCTGCAAAAAATAACAGTGCAAAGTGGAGAATTTAAACAACAACAGAGGATTCATAAGATCTACATCTGACGACGTTCTTTTCTGTTATAATGTCACATTTCTGCGGAGCTCATAAGCCCCGCCCACTTTTCACGCTCCTCTCTGCAGTGGAGACACGACCAAAAATTTCGGTCGGGGTTAGTGCTTCCGAACTGCTCCGTACCGCTCCGCTCCGCCCCGGCACTTGTGTGCGGTGGAGATGGGGTTAAACTCATTTGAGCTCAGGGGCCACATGGAGGAAAATCTATTCCCAAGCAGGCCGGACCAGTAAAATCATGGTATATAACTTAAAAACAACAACTTCAGATGGCTTTCTTTGTTTTAATACTGTCCAAAATAGTGCAAACACATCATCACTATAAATCATAAAACACTGTTAACAAAATTCTGAGTACAAAGAACACTATTCTGTCAGGAGGTAGGCTGAGATCTCCTTTAAGAGTGGGCGGGCCACAGGTCTGGGCGGTCCTGCTCCACACCTGAGGCCAGTTTCTGTCATCACCATGTCCTATATATGTCCTGTCTGTGTGTTTGTTCAGTGTTGGTCTGTTAGTCATCCATGTCTCGTCCATCCTGTCCAGTGTTTTGGAGTTCAAGTCTGCTGTGCTCCTCAGGTCGAGGAGCAACCTGCAACTCGTCGGTCTGTACTGTCATTGTAAATAAAAGACTTGATTGAACTCAGCCTGCCTCCAGAGTCCTGCACTTGGGTCCTGTCTGCTACCTGTGACAGCCTCAGTGGTTCACAGAACCAGAACAGGATCACAGACCACAGAACTACACCAGGGTGTCATTTCTCAGGCAGCAATGTAGATAAAAAATAATTAAATCCTGTTGCCCCGACAAGTGCAAGAACCAGTCACAAATCAAGAATAGGGTAAATATACAAATAAAATCAAATTAATTCAATTAAAAACAGCTCATCAACAGAAATACATATAAACACAAAGCTGGAGCCTGAGGACAGTGTATCCAAAATATCCGCTCGAAAACAATACTATTAATCATAAATCCCTTCAAGTTTGTTGAAAATTCTGTCGACAAAGAACACAAACACAGTGATTCACAGAACTGTTTCATAGATCACAGAACTATATGAAGGTGTCTCATGCAGCACTTTGAGTGGGGTTGCATTGATTATTTGACTCCCGATACCTGCATCTTTTAGCTTTTACCATCAATATCAGGCGTCACATTCTGAGTGACGGCCAACTTCAGGATGTGATTCAGTGACTGTGTGAGTCTTGAGCACAGCTTTGTTTTATTAATGCTCATTACAGAGGAAACCTGCTCACAAAGATACGTGGTTCCAAACATGGACAACAGCTTTGTCAAGTTGGAGAAACCTGGCAAGAGGTTCTGATCAAATGTGTCCAAGCAGCTGAGGCAAATCCCTTCAAATCCGAATCACACTGTAAGTCAATTATTTCAAGTTGGATGTTGACGGTCAGATCAGAGGGATTCACGGTGAATGGCGAGGAAAACACTTTGAAGTCTTTCTCAAGTTCACCAAAAATGTGAAAACGTTGCTCAAACTGCCGTAACAGTCCCGTCATTTTATCTTTGAAGCGCTTCAAGTCTGCGCCACATTGGTTGGCCCAACATGTTTCAGACAGGAAGTGAGCTGCAGCACCACCGGAGAGTTGCGTCTCCCACAATGACATTTCAACTTGAAAGCTCTATGCTGTCATAATACTGTGTGACCACTTTGTTGCGCCCTTGCAGCTGTTTGTTCAACGTATTCATGTGCTCGGTCACATCCACCAGAAATGCAAGGTCCTGCATATGTTCTCCGGATGGAATTCTAACACCGCTTTGCCCTTTTCTTCCATCAACTGTTCAGTTTCTTCTCGTAAGTCCTAGAAAGGCCTCAGCACAGCCCCTCGGCTGAACCACCTTACCTCTGTGTGGTATGGCAAGCATAGATGTGGTCTTTCTCTCTGAGAAGGCTGTCAAACTGACGGTGATTCAGGCTTCTGGATCGGATTAAGTTCACCGTTTGGAAGACCTCCTTCATGACGTTGTCCATTAATGACTTACAACACAAAGCCTCCTGGTGCAAAATACAGTGAAAAGTCCAAAAATCACGTCCTCCATTTGCAGATCGTACTTTCTCTCTGAACTTCGTCACAACACCTGATTATTCCCCGACCGTTGATGGTGCCCCATCTGTATCCAGGCTGACCAGTGGACCAGTCCACTCCGACCCCGTCCAGGGCGCCGACCAGTGAAAATATCAGCTGTCGTTGTATCTGACATTGGTACCATCTCCACAGTTCTATCTGACATTGGCACCATCTCCACAGTTGTATCTGACATTGGTACCATCTCCACAGTTGTATCTGACATTGGTACCACCTCCACAGTTGTATCTGACATTGGTACCACCTCCACAGTTGTATCTGACATTGGCACCATCTCCACAGTTGTATCTGACATTGGTACCATCTCCACAGTTCTATCTGACATTGGCACCATCTCCACAGTTGTATCTGACATTGGTACCATCTCCACAGTTCTATCTGACATTGGCACCATCTCCACAGTTGTATCTGACATTGGTACCATCTCCACAGTTGTATCTGACATTGGTACCACCTCCACAGTTGTATCTGACATTGGTACCATCTCCACAGTTCTATCTGACATTGGTACCACCTCCACAGTTCTATCTGACATTGGTACCACCTCCACAGTTCTATCTGACATTGGTACCACCTCCACAGTTCTATCTGACATTGGTACCATCTCCACAGTTCTATCTGACATTGGTACCATCTCCACAGTTCTATCTGACATTGGTACCATCTCCACAGTTGTATCTGACATTGGTACCATCTCCACAGTTGTATCTGACATTGGTACCATCTCCACAGTTCTATCTGACATTGGTACCACCTCCACAGTTGTATCTGACATTGGTACCACCTCCACAGTTCTATCTGACATTGGTACCACCTCCACAGTTCTATCTGACATTGGTACCACCTCCACAGTTCTATCTGACATTGGTACCACCTCCACAGTTCTATCTGACATTGGTACCATCTCCACAGTTGTATCTGACATTGGTACCATCTCCACAGTTCTATCTGACATTGGTACCATCTCCACAGTTATATCTGACATTGGTACCATCTCCACAGTTATATCTGACATTGGTACCATCTCCACAGTTCTATCTGACATTGGCTCCATCTCCACAGTTGTATCTGACATTGGTACCACCTCCACAGTTGTATCTGACATTGGTACCACCTCCACAGTTCTATCTGACATTGGTACCATCTCCACAGTTGTATCTGACATTGGTACCATCTCCACAGTTCTATCTGACATTGGTACCATCTCCACAGTTGTATCTGACATTGGTACCACCTCCACAGTTCTATCTGACATTGGTACCACCTCCACAGTTGTATCTGACATTGGTACCACCTCCACAGTTCTATCTGACATAGGTACCACCTCCACAGTTGTATCTGACATTGGTACCATCTCCACAGTTGTATCTGACATTGGTACCACCTCCACAGTTGTATCTGACATTGGTACCATCTCCACAGTTGTATCTGACATTGGTACCATCTCCACAGTTATATCTGACATTGGTACCATCTCCACAGTTGTATCTGACATTGGTACCATCTCCACAGTTCTATCTGACATTGGCTCCATCTCCACAGTTATATCTGACATTGGTACCACCTCCACAGTTCTATCTGACATTGGTACCACCTCCACAGTTGTATCTGACATTGGTACCATCTCCACAGTTGTATCTGACATTGGTACCATCTCCACAGTTGTATCTGACATTGGTACCATCTCCACAGTTGTATCTGACATTGGTACCATCTCCACAGTTGTATCTGACATTGGTACCATCTCAACAGTTCTATCTGACATTGGTACCATCTCCACAGTTCTATCTGACATTGGTACCATCTCCACAGTTCTATCTGACATTGGCACCATCTCCACAGTTGTATCTGACATTGGCACCATCTCCACAGTTGTATCTGACATTGGCACCATCTCCACAGTTCTATCTGACATTGGTACCATCTCCACAGTTCTATCTGACATTGGTACCATCTCCACAGTTATATCTGACATTGGTACCATCTCCACAGTTATATCTGACATTGGTACCATCTCCACAGTTCTATCTGACATTGGCTCCATCTCCACAGTTGTATCTGACATTGGTACCACCTCCACAGTTGTATCTGACATTGGTACCACCTCCACAGTTCTATCTGACATTGGTACCATCTCCACAGTTGTATCTGACATTGGTACCATCTCCACAGTTCTATCTGACATTGGTACCATCTCCACAGTTGTATCTGACATTGGTACCACCTCCACAGTTCTATCTGACATTGGTACCATCTCCACAGTTATATCTGACATTGGTACCACCTCCACAGTTCTATCTGACATTGGTACCACCTCCACAGTTGTATCTGACATTGGTACCATCTCCACAGTTGTATCTGACATTGGTACCATCTCCACAGTTCTATCTGACATTGGCACCATCTCCACAGTTCTATCTGACATTGGTACCATCTCCACAGTTCTATCTGACATTGGTACCATCTCCACAGTTCTATCTGACATTGGCACCATCTCCACAGTTGTATCTGACATTGGCACCATCTCCACAGTTGTATCTGACATTGGCACCATCTCCACAGTTCTATCTGACATTGGTACCATCTCAACAGTTCTATCTGACATTGGTACCATCTCCACAGTTCTATCTGACATTGGTACCATCTCCACAGTTCTATCTGACATTGGCACCATCTCCACAGTTGTATCTGACATTGGCACCATCTCCACAGTTGTATCTGACATTGGCACCATCTCCACAGTTCTATCTGACATTGGTACCATCTCCACAGTTCTATCTGACATTGGTACCATCTCCACAGTTATATCTGACATTGGTACCATCTCCACAGTTATATCTGACATTGGTACCATCTCCACAGTTCTATCTGACATTGGCTCCATCTCCACAGTTGTATCTGACATTGGTACCACCTCCACAGTTGTATCTGACATTGGTACCACCTCCACAGTTCTATCTGACATTGGTACCATCTCCACAGTTGTATCTGACATTGGTACCATCTCCACAGTTCTATCTGACATTGGTACCATCTCCACAGTTGTATCTGACATTGGTACCACCTCCACAGTTCTATCTGACATTGGTACCACCTCCACAGTTGTATCTGACATTGGTACCACCTCCACAGTTCTATCTGACATAGGTACCACCTCCACAGTTGTATCTGACATTGGTACCATCTCCACAGTTGTATCTGACATTGGTACCACCTCCACAGTTGTATCTGACATTGGTACCATCTCCACAGTTCTATCTGACATTGGTACCATCTCCACAGTTGTATCTGACATTGGTACCATCTCCACAGTTCTATCTGACATTGGCTCCATCTCCACAGTTATATCTGACATTGGTACCACCTCCACAGTTCTATCTGACATTGGTGCCACCTCCACAGTTGTATCTGACATTGGTACCATCTCCACAGTTGTATCTGACATTGGTACCATCTCCACAGTTGTATCTGACATTGGTACCATCTCCACAGTTGTATCTGACATTGGTACCATCTCCACAGTTGTATCTGACATTGGTACCATCTCCACAGTTGTATCTGACATTGGTACCATCTCCACAGTTGTATCTGACATTGGTACCATCTCCACAGTTATATCTGACATTGGTACCATCTCCACAGTTATATCTGACATTGACACCACCTCCACAGACTCTTCGGTGACGATCAATGTATCGTCTACTCCGCGGATGAAAATGGCCAGTTGTGCAACATCTGTAATGTCCTGCTTCCTTCAAATACAACTGAAAAGGCAATAAAGCCGTTTACTTTGTTCTTTAACTGGCTGTCCAAATCCACGGAAAGATGGGAAATCCTGTCTGCAATGGTGTTTCTTGTCAGGCTGATATTTGCAAAAGTCTGTGTCTTTTCAGGGCTCAAGACCTCCGCTGCCTTCACCATGCATGTTTTAATGAATTCACCCTCACTCAATGGTTTTGAAGCAACTGCCATTTCGTTAGCAATGTAGCTAGCTTCCACCACAGCATCACTGACATCTCGGCTGTGAGTAAAAACACACTGCTGTTTCTTCAGACCGGACAACAGTTCATCCACCTTCTCTTTTCTCCGCTGTCCTTGAAAGTTGTCATATTTGTCGGCATGAAGACTCACGTAGTGGCGATGAAGGTTGTATTCTTTCAGCACTGCAACATGTGAACACACCAAACATACTGCTTTCCCTTCACTTCTGGGAAAATGACCATTTTTCTTGGAACTCTGCACTCTGCGTCCACTTTTCTCTTTTCTGACGGTGACTTATTGGGACAAGGAGGCTGACGAAGCATATAATGCTAAAAGTAGAAGCCATAATAATTAGGGCGGGCCAAACACAAAGTAGCTCATCCTGATTGGCTGCGCTTGCTTGACCTGGCTTGCTTGCTCTGCCCCGGAATAAACCGGGGGTGTTTGCTTAACACGATTGCTAGTGCGCCACCCAGTGGACGCAATTAGAACAGCAGTTTATTGAAAAATTGCAGCTCATTTTTATACTTCACATAAACATCTCGTGGGCCGGATTAAACCCGCTTGCGGGCCGGATCTGGCCCGCGGGCCGTACGTTTGACACCCCTGCTCTAAGCCATTAGAAGGAGGAGCACTTTTGTATGCAGCCACACTTCACCCCGGAGGATTTTGTTAGCGGGTGTTTGTTTGTTGTTTGTTACCACGGCCCATTTGTTTGGAGGACTAAATTAATCATTATGTAAATAGTTCTATTGTTCTTAGTTATGCAAATGTTTGAAGAGTTTTTATTCTTTTAAATGTACTCTTAAAGTAAAGCACACTTGAGCAAAATACTGTATGGTTTTTTTATTCATTTAATTTGTGGATTGATTGAGTTGAATTGCCAAAAGTTAAATTTAGGAGTTCTAGTAAAAACAGAAAATTCTGAAGACCTATTTAAGTGAACAATTTATAACCTAAATTGATAGTGGATTATGCTGCAAATGAATATCCACCAAATCAAACCATGAATGTTTGCTAAATATTTAGATAATACATCTTTTGTAATGGTCCAGGTTATCCACCAGGTTTTAATGTATATTACCTGCTCACCTGATAGTGGTAACTTTGACAAAAAAGCATTTTTAAAACACGTTATATTTCCAGTGACACTTGCAGAGACTGAAGATTCATAAGTTGACGTAGTGTGGGCACAAAGCACATGTTGGGGAGACTGAGCTCCATCATAGGAGGAGCAGGAAAGTGTGGAGCCAGGTGGTGCAGCATGATGCCACCGCAGGACTTATCAGGTGGACACTGGTAGGACATCGGTGAGCCCCGTGGCACCGGGCCACATCTGGATGGGACCGACTCCAAAGTTGAGAGGTCATCTAAAACAGGAGCCATGAGTGGTTGGGACTCCGGTTGGAGTAGTTTTTCTCCTGATGCCAAGATGTCGGGATCAGGAAGTGGTCCTACAAACACATGAGTGACATCATCACAGTAAGTTATGACAAAAGAAACATTACAAGCGTAAAAATATTACCAACCAATAAATTCTACCTGTGTGAGCTCTGTACAGACTGAAGACATCGTTTTCCGACCATTTTGGGCGTTCGCACCACCACCTCACTGGCAGGTTCAGGATGGATCCCCTTAAAAACAATAAACAAATAAATATGTCAACAAATAAATAAAGGGACAGGTGAGCAGTTTGGTAGGACATGGATGGATAGATTTGTGAGAGTTAAGATTTGTACTTAAATGACTAAAACTACAAAGGAGATTGTCATATGCTAAATGATCTTACAAAAGGAAAAAAAAAGGTTCCACATTTATTTTTACCTGTGTTCTTGGTCCGTGCCATGTTTGCAGCTCACCTGTGCAGGCCAGTGCAGGAGGAACAGTTGGAGCTGGGAGGAGTGTGCAGTCTGATAAAGGAGGGAACTACATGGTTGCAAAAGCCTTTAGCAGCTGCACAACGACAGGAAAAGGCCAACAACTCCGCCTTATCAACACCCAGTCACATCTAAAACAGATATGTGTTTTTAGCACATATATAAATTGACACTTGTTAAAGAATAATTAGCTTTAATTAAGTAATATAATCATGTTTAAAGATGAACTGCAACCACAGCAAAAGAGAAACAATAAGCTCTCAGTCATACAGGAGTTGTCCATTGTACATGAAGGTTCCTCAGCTGCGTCAACAGGAACTATGAACATGAGCCAAAAGACTGACTGATTCAAACCTGCAGTCTGTGAGGTTCCTCATTGTTCCTCATGGACCTGAAGCATCCAGCTCTGACCACTACCTGTCCCTCCCTCCACAATACTTGATACTATAATCATGCAGAGGCAAAGCAGGGTTAAGGTGAACATCTGGCATCATCATCATCATCATCATATAACAATATCTAGCACGTTTTCTTACACATATTAATAGCAAACACATATCAGAATGTTAACATATCATTTCAAAGTCTATATCATGCCTCTATTAAATACATCAAATAATTTAGCACACTAAATTAAGACTTCTTAATCACGATGTTATGTACATCATATGTTGTAGCTAGCGGTTGGCTCGCTCAGCTACGTCTGTTCTTGCCTTGATAGCGATGGATATATTCTTCATGGAAGAACTTATACCCCTTTTCAAGTTTATTTGTTTGTGAATTCGCCGCTGTGATTGCCTCGGCATCGGCGAATGAAAAAGCTGGCAAGTCAAGTAGCACTGATGAAAAAATACGGTCCATTTTCAATGAGAGCGGCACAAACAGGAAGTGACCTTTCTTCACAAGGCACTATTTCTGGTTGTTGCGAACAAGGTCCATTGATGTGTTGTTTTCATCTTCATGATGCATTTTTTGACCGATGCAATAAATAAATATGTAGGAATTACTTTTAATGAAGCTGCATATAGCAGCATATAAAATATTGGTATGATGTGCAAAATCCGATTCCAGAATTAGATCAAAATAAACTCCTTGTCAAATAACTTCTTCATTCTTCCATATTTGAGTTTCAGTGTGGAAAGGTGGGGGAATTATACGTAAAAGTGTAGTTTTACACTGTGAGGTTCCAAGGCGGACCCCCGACTCGGGATGTGGTCGGCGGGTGTTGGGAGAGAGGATGCGGCAAGGATGAGAGGGTTGACGTGTTTTCAAAAATAAACGTACATTTATTTAGACTTTTCTTTTCACAAATGTTCACAGGACTCTTTTACTTGCTGCCTCACAACAGGCCAGCAGACACAGACTCACGTGCTCTCAGTCTCTCAGTCCTCACTATACACATTTACATCCAAAAATACAAACAGTGCACCCCTACACCCAGTGGACTGTTCCACCTGCCGTCTGCCCACTGAAATACAGCTCCTTCAGCGGCGCCGAGGACCCGGAAGTGGAGTCAAGTCTGCTGTGTTCCTCACGTCAAGGAGCATCCTGCGATTCATCTGTCTGTGCTGTCATCAAATAAAAGACTTGTTTGAACCCAGCCTGCCTCCAGAGTCCTGCACTTGGGTCCTGTCCGTGATTCGTGACAGCCACTTGGTTATGGCGTTCCATGTATGCTTTCCCAGCCAGCATCTTGCACCCTGCAGTTATGTGCTGGATTGTCTCAGGTGCCTCTTTGCACAGTCTACACCTTGGGTCTTGTCTGGTGTGGTAGATCTGGGCTTCTATGGCTCTGGTGCTCAGAGCCTGCTCCTGTGCAGCCAGGATGAGGGCCTCTGTGCTGTCCTGTAGGCCAGCCCTCTCTAGCCATTGGTAGGACTTCTTGAGATCAGCCACTTCAGTTATGTTCCGGTGGTACATCCCATGTAGGGGCTTGTCCTCCCATGATGGTCCCTCTTCCAGCACCTCCTCATCTTGTCCTCCCATGATGGTCCCTCTTCCAGCACCTCCTCATCTCGCCATTGTCTGAGACTTTCGTTGAGTATGTCATCCGTTGGAGCCCTGTCCTTGATGTACGTATGGAGCTTGGATGTTTCATCCTGGATAGTGGCTCTCACGCTCCCTAGTCCTCGGCCTCCTTCCTTACAGCTAGCATGCAGTCTCAAGGTGCTGGATTTGGGATGGAACCCACCATGCATGGTAAGGAGCTTTCGTGTCTTAACATCCGTGGTCTGTATCTCTTCCTTTGGCCACCTTATTATACCCGCAGGGTACCTGATCACTGGCAGGGCGTAGCTGTTTATTGCCCTGGACTTGTTCTTGCCATTGAGCTGGCTTCTTAGGACTTGCCTCACTCGCTGGAGGTATTTGGCCGTTGCCGCTTTCCTTGTTGCTTGTTCAAGGTTGCCATTTGCCTGTGGTATTCCCAGGTACTTGTAACTGTCCTCAATGTCTGCTATTGTTCCTTCTGGGAGTGAGACCCCTTCAGTGTGGACTACCTTGCCTCGCTTTGTCACCATCCTACTACATTTCTCAAGCCCGAATGACATCCCAATGTCATTGCTGTAGATCCTGGTGGTGTGGATCAGGGAGTCTATGTCCCGTTCGTTCTTGGCGTACAGCTTGATGTCATCCATGTAGAGGAGGTGACTGATCGTGGCCCCGTTCCTGAGGCGGTATCCGTAGCCAGTCTTGTTGATTATTTGGCTTAGGGGGTTCAGACCTATGCAGAACAGCAGTGGGGACAGAGCATCACCTTGGTATATGCCACATTTGATGGACACTTGTGCAAGTGGCTTACCATTGGCCTCGAGGGTGGTTCTCCACAACCTCATCGAGTTTGCAACGAACGCTCTTAGAGTCCTGTTGATGTTGTACAGCTCCAAGCATTCAGTGATCCATGTGTGTGGCATTGAGTCGTAGGCTTTCTTGTAATCAGTCCAGGCAGTGCACAGGTTGGTATTACGGGACCTGCAGTCTTGGGCGACTGTTCTGTCAACTAGGAGCTGGTGTTTGGCTCCTCTGGTATCTCTACCAATGCCCTTCTGTGCTTTGCTCTTGTATTGATCCATGTGCCCGCTTATCTTAGCCGCGATGATGCCTGACATGAGCTTCCATGTTGTGGAGAGACAGGTTATTGGCCGATAGTTGGATGGGACTGCACCTTTGGTGGGATCCTTCAGGATCAGGATTGTTCGCCCTTCGGTTAGCCATTCTGGGTGAGTCCCATCTCTGAGCAGCTGGTTCATTTGTGCTGCCAGTAGGCCTGGATCATGTCAGGACCTGGTGCTGTCCAGTTTTTCATACCTGAGACTTTCTTGGATGTCTGCCGCTGTGATGGTAACTGGATTCTGTTCAGTACATTTACTCTTCTCTATTCTAAATACTGCAGTACATTCACTCTTCTCTGTTCTAAATACTGCAGTACATTCACTCTTCTATGTTCTAAACACTGCAGTACATTTACTCTTCTCTATTCTAGATACTGCAGTACATTTACTCTTCTCTGTTCTAAATACTGCAGTACATTTACTCTTCTCTATTCTAAATACTGCAGTACATTTACTCTTCTCTGTTCTAAATACTGCAGTACATTCACTCTTCTCTGTTCTAAATACTGCAGTACATTCACTCTTCTATGTTCTAAACACTGCAGTACATTTACTCTTCTCTATTCTAGATACTGCAGTACATTTACTCTTCTCTGTTCTAAATACTGCAGTACATTTACTCTTCTCTGTTCTAAATACTGCAGTACATTTACTCTTCTCTATTCTAAATACTGCAGTACATTTACTCTTCTCTGTTCTAAATACTGCAGTACATTTACTCTTCTCTGTTCTAAATACTGCAGTACATTTACTCTTCTCTATTCTAAATACTGCAGTACATTTACATTTCACATCACTGCACCTCTTATTTTATATCCCACATTGTTGCTGAGCCACGGAGCAAACCTTTATTCTGTAGGAGCAAACCTTTATTCTGTAGGAGCAAACCTTTATTCTGGAGACACTTGCTGTGGACATGATGGACCAAGTTGTCCAACTCTGTCTGGACCTATTTCAGCAAGACACTGCAGCTGGAACCACATCTGTAGAGTTCAGCTACTAAACTGATCTGCTGCTTCATTCATGCAGTGACAATGTGGTGCATTAAGCAAAACTCACTACAAGTATGGAGAGTAACTGTAGTTACTTCAGCAGGAAAGGAGTAAATAACAAACTACAAGGATGGAGAGTAACTGTAGTTACTTAAGCAGGAAAGGAGTAAATAAACTACAAGAATGGAGAGTAACTGTAGTTACTTCAGCAGGAAAGGAGTAAATAAACTACAAGAATGGAGAGTAACTGTAGTTACTTCAGCAGGAAAGGAGTAAATAAACTACAAGAATAAAGAGTAACTGTAGTTACTTCAGCAGGAAAGGAGTAAATAAACTACAAGAATGGAGAGTAACTGTAGTTACTTCAGCAGGAAAGGAGTAAATAAACTACAAGAATAGAGAGTAACTGTAGTTACTTAAGCAGGAAAGGAGTAAATAAACTACAAGAATGGAGAGTAACTGTAGTTACTTCAGCAGGAAAGGAGTAAATAAACTACAAGAATGGAGAGTAACTGTAGTTACTTCAGCAGGAAAGGAGTAAACAAACTACAAGTATGGAGAGTAACTGTACTTACTTCAGCAGGAAAGGAGTACATAACAAACTACAAGGATGGAGAGTAACTGTAGTTACTTCAGCAGGAAAGGAGTAAATAACAAACTACAAGAATGGAGAGTAACTGTAGTTACTTCAGCAGGAAAGGAGTAAATAAACCACAAGAATGGACAGTAACTGTAGTTACTTCAGCAGGAAAGGAGTAAATAACAAACTACAAGGATGGAGAGTAACTGTAGTTACTTCAGCAGGAAAGGAGTAAATAAACCACAAGGATGGAGAGTAACTGTAGTTACTTCAGCAGGAAAGGAGTAAATAACAAACTACAAGGATGGACAGTAACTGTAGTTACTTCAGCAGGAAAGGAGTAAATAACAAACTACAAGGATGGAGAGTAACTGTAGTTACTTCAGCAGGAAAGGAGTAAATAACAAACTACAAGGATGGAGAGTAACTGTAGTTACTTCAGCAGGAAAGGAGTAAATAAACTACAAGAATGGAGAGTAACTGTAGTTACTTCAGCAGGAAAGGAGTAAATGTCCATGACAAACCTTCAAAAAGTTCCTCTGACAACTTTAAAAGAATCAAACATCCATGAATCATTGTTCTTTATTTTATACACAAGCTAAGGTGACTGATAGAGAAAACTTATATGAGCAAGTGTGGACAGGAAAAGTCCCTCTAACAGGAACACACCTTTGTAGAGAGGACAGGAGAGAGGACAGAGGAGAGGACAGAGGAGAGGACAGAGGAGAGGACAGGAGAGAGGACAGAAGAGAGGACAGAGGAGAGGAAAGGAGAGAGGACAGACAGATAAGAGAGAGATCCACTCCGCCTCCATTCTACTTTTAGAAAAACTAGGAACCTCCAGTAAACCAGCACTGTGAGAACCAAAAGTAAAGGTTCCAATAGACGAGATGTAAAGAGCATCAGTGCAGCTACACTCTACTATCAGGTGAAAACAGGAAGTAATCAGAGTACTACACCATCACCAGGTGAAAACAGGAAGTAATCAGATTACTACACCATCATCAGGTGAAAACAGGAAGTAATCAGAGTACTACACCATCACCAGGTGAAAACAGGAAGTAATCAGAGTACTACACCATCACCAGGTGAAAACAGGAAGTAATCAGATTACTACACCATCACCAGGTGAAAACAGGAAGTAATCAGAGTACTACACCATCACCAGGTGAAAACAGGAAGTAATCAGATTACTCCACCATCATCAGGTGAAAACAGGAAGTAATCAGATTACCACACCATCACCAGGTGAAAACAGGAAATAATCAGATTACTACACCATCACCAGATGAAAACAGGAAGCATTCAGATTACTACACCATCACCAGTTGAAAACAGGAAGTTATAAGATTACTACACCATCACCAGGTGAAAACAGGAAGTAACCAGATTACTACACCATCACCAGGTGAAAACAGGAAGTAATCAGATTACTACACCATCACCAGGTGAAACAGGAAGTAATCAGACTACTCCACCATTACCAGATTAAAACAGGAAGTAATCAGATTACTACACCATCAGCAGGTGAAAACAGGAAGTAATCAGATTACTACACCATCACCAGGTGAAAACAGGAAGTTATAAGATTACTACACCATCAGCAGGTGAAAACAGGAAGTAATCAGATTACTACACCATCAGCAGGTGAAAACAGGAAGTAATCAGATTACTACACCATCACCAGTTGAAAACAGGAAGTTATAAGATTACTACACCATCACCAGGTGAAAACAGGAAGTAATCAGATTACTACACCATCAGCAGGTGAAAACATGAAGTAATCAGATTACTACACCATCAGCAGGTGAAAACAGGAAGTAATCAGAGTACTACACCATCACCAGATGCATTCAGACTCTTGTTCATCATGGAGGTTGGTTCTCCAGTGAGAGAGCTAGAACGTTAGGTTGGTTCTCCAGTGAGAGAGCTAGAACGTTAGGTTGGTTCTCCAGTGAGAGAGCTAGAACATTAGGTTGGTTCTCCAGTGAGAGAGCTAGAACGTTTGGTTGGTTCTCCAGTGAGAGAGCTAGAACGTTTGGTTGGTTCTCCAGTGAGAGAGCTAGAACTTTAGGTTGGTTCTCCAGTGAGAAAGCCTGAACGTTAGGTTGGTTCTCCAGTGAGAGAGCTAGAACGTTAGGTTGGTTCTCCAGTGAGAGAGCTAGAACGTTAGGTTGGTTCTCCAGTGAGAGAGCTAGAACGTTAGGTTGGTTCTCCAGTGAGAGAGCTAGAACGTTCTCCACTCGGCCTCCAGCCTTGTGTGACCTGAGCCCATCAGGATGTTGATGATGATGTGAAAAACACTGACAAGGTGCATGTAGATGGTTTCAAAAGACAAAATATTGACCACTACTTCTATGATGTCCTCCATTGATTGATCGTCTTACTTCTGGAAGTAGAACATCAAAAACATAACTGATGAGTCTCAGGTTCCTCTTCTTGGTTCCTGTGACCTCCTCCATCTCTTCCAGTAGCTCCAACATCTGGTACAATACAGAGGAATAAAAGTAAACAAATCAAGCTTATGTTACGTAAAAACTCTCAAACATGATGAAGAGATGTTTTGTGACCTGCTGGTCACTGAAACATCTTCATGATGACGAGCTGCTGGAGGGCAGGTGATGCAGACGACGTCTTCCAGAGGTTCATTCTGTCTGAACGACCCTCCAGTCCATGAGGTCATCATGAAGCTCTGAAGCCAAAGAGCAAAGAGAGAAGAGAGAACAGATATTAGAACCACTAACAGCACAGTTTGTTTCACTCACCTTGATCTGCTCTCTGGAAAACACAGTGAGGATCTTCCTCCTCCTTCAACAACCTCAATGATCCTGCAGAGAAAAACACCTTGTGGAAACCAATGACAAGAAAAGTTCCACTTTGATTAAAGTCAAAACTGTCTGGAATTATTGTTTAAACAATATTAATCACCAACTGTAGACAAGATGCAGAATCAGTTGATATTTTACTTTGACAATGTGATCATCAAACTACTGTTGATGATTAAACCTTTATGAAAGTAGTAATCTCATATAAAGACATCAAACTACTGTTGATGATTAAACCTTTATGAAAGTAGTGACCTCATATAAAGACATCAAACTACTGTTGATGATTAAACCTTTATGAAAGTAGTGACCTCATATAAAGACATCAAACTACTGTTGATGATTAAACCTTTATGAAAGTAGTGACCTCATATAAAGACATCAAACTACTGTTGATGATTAACCCTTTATGAAAGTAGTGACCTCATATAAAGACATCAAACTACTGTTGATGATTAAACCTTTATGAAAGTAGTGACCTCATATAAAGACACATCATCAACACAGAATAAATATCTCACCAAGTGGTTCAGTCATTTCTGCCATACGACACATCTATTGAATAACTGTACAAACTATTGTTGTAGTACCTTGTGCTCTCATTCGTGGTGTTACTGCCACAGCTGGATGACTCCTCCAGATGTTTGTGGGATTTTAAGGCACAACCAACATGCAGCAGCCTTTACAAAGTTTGCACTGCATTCATTCCAGCATTTCTGTGTCTGGATTAAAAAATCCTGCAAAACAAGAGATGTAGTCACATTATTTTTATTTAATTTAATTTAAAATAGAAGATTGCCTCTGAAAAAAGAACAAGTCAATCATCATCATTTATATTTGTTATAACTTTCTGTTCACTTTACTGAGTTGATTTCACTGCAGTGTTTACATTATTTATCTTTTAGTGTGTGAAATGTTTTAATTTTTTAAATGCAGATGTGAAGCGAAATGCAATTTCAGTTCTCTGTATGTGTGGCACAGACATAAACATTTAACTTTATTGACAAACATCTAAATGATTCGTTGCATTATGTTATACATTTGATTTAAAATTTCTCTCATCACCTTTAATAATTTTCTCATGTGAATGTGCTGATAAAAAGTTTCATCCCAGATAGATGCTTCCCATTTAGATGCATTATTATTATAAATTAATTATTAGTCACATTTTAGTACAGTATGATATGATTACTGGTGCAGTTCAATGTCGGGAGATTCTTAATTCTTAACACACCAAAAGTTACTGGAGAAAGTTTTCACAAGGCAAGAAATGACACTTAATACACCAAAACAAGGAACGAGGATAGAAAGAGCAACTTAAACGTTCATTGCTCCTAACTTAACCACAAAACTCCTCCTTCTCTCATTAACACTGATAAACTACTGCTTCTTATTAGAGCAGGATGATCGTTTCTATAGAGACAACAAGGCAAATATTTACCTTATGAGAAGACAATCCTCCTTCTGTTGACAAACGAAAGACGGAAAAAAGAAACAATAAATGTGCGTCTTTTCAGTAAATGACTTCTTTTTAGCGTCATATCCGGCGAGTGGGTCCCGCTACGCCACTTCCCAGGTGTTCATGTCGTCTACGTACCTCCTGCATGTTCGGTCGGAACATAACTTACTGTGGGTCGGCCTCCGTGAACGTAATTCCCTACGTTATCAGTCCTACACGTCACTTCCTGTATGTCGCTTATGTCAACGTCACTTCCTGTGCGTCATTTTGCGTCATTTCCGATCATGCTTCCGCCTCGCATGATTTCAAGATGGCGGCGACCTGTAAATGAGTATGGCGACGGCCGCAACACCGCCATCTTGGATTTCCCCACTGACGTCTCTTGGGATAGTGTGCGACTCACAAGTTGTGTCTGTGTGTCTTAATCAGTGAGGAGGAGAAGGAGGGTGGAAAGCGAGCACAACAGGACTGTTGAATTTCAGCAACAACAAGAAGTCCACCTTGAAGTTCAGAGTTCTCACACAGATAAGGCTTTGCTAGAAGAAGGAGTCAGGGAATGTTTGCTAGTTGAAAGCCAGCTGTGGAAAGGGAGTGAGGACGTCTGCTCGTTTGAAGCCTGGGAAACAGAGAGGCTTGTAATAATACTTTACAATGCAGCCTTCATGAGACAGTTCGGTTCACAAGGTCCGTTATGCACAAAATAGAATGAGTACAAGGCCAAGATATCATTTTACCATGACAATCCACACTGATTCCAAAATGAGTCCACAGTGACTCCATAGTGACTCCACAGTGATTCCATCCATCCATCCATCCATCCATCCATTATCTACCACTTCTCCGGGGCCGGGTCATGGAGGCAGCAGTCTGAGCAGAGTTGCCCAGACTTCCCTGTCTTCCCTCACCCCAGACACTTCCTCCAGCTCTTCTGGTGGGACCCCAAGATGTTCCCATGCCATAGAGAGACATAGTCCCTCCAGCGTTTCCTAGGTCTGCCAGAGATCGGATGACACGACCACCAAGTCTATCATCAACTTCCAGCCTAGGGTGTCCTGGTGCCACGTGCACTTATGGACACCCCTGTGCTCCAACATGGTGTTCGTTATGGACAAGCTGTGACTGGCACAGAAGTCCAATAACAGAACACCGCTCGGGTTCAGATCAGGGAGGCCGTTCCTCCCAATCATCCCAAGGCTTTGGAGTCCCCCAGGAGAACAATGGAGTCCCCAGTTGGAGCACTATCCAGAACCCCTCCCAGGGACTCCAAGACGGTTGTGTACTGTGAACTGGTGTTCGGTCCATAGGCCGAGACAACAGTCAGAGACCTGTCCCCTACTCGAAGACGTAGGGACGCAACCCTCTCGTTCACCGGGGTGAACTGCAACATATGGCAGCTGAGCTGTGGGGCAATAAGCAAGCCCACTCCAGCCCGCGGCCTTACACCGCGGGCAACTCCAGAGAAGTGGAGTATCCAGCCCCTGTCGAGGAGCTGGGTTCCAGAGTCCAAGCTGTGAGTGGAGGCGAGCCTGACTATATCTAGACGGTATCTCTCAGCCTCCCTCACAAGCTCGGGCTCCTTCCCCCCCAGCGAGGTCACATTCCATGTCCCAAAAGCCAGAGTCTGTGTCCGGGGATCGGGTCGTCGAGGCCTCTGCCGTCGACTGCCACCCAATCCACAATGCACCCGACCCCTACGGCAGCCTCTGTGGGTGGTGGGTCCACAGGAGGATGAGGAGGAGGGGCCCGCGTCGTCCTTCAAGCTGGGCCTGGCTGAGTCCCACAGGCAACCGCCCCACCACCAGGTGTTCGAGTATGACCTCCAACCCCAGGCCTACTCCAGGGTGGGGCCCCGGCTGCGCCTCACCCGGCAATATCACGCTTCTCTTTGGGTGGTTATCCATAGGTGCTTTTGTAACTGATTTTTGTCTGGCCCATCACCTAAGACCTATTTGCCTTGGGAGACCCAACTGGGGGGCATAAAGCCCCCCGACAACATAGCGCTGAGGATCATTTGGGTACTCAAACTCCTCCACTATTGTAAGGTAGCAGTTCAAGGAGGAGACTGATTCCACAATGACTCAATACTGACTCCAGATGAAAGAGCTACTAGAACAGGGGTCTCCAACTCTGGTCCTCGAGGGCCCCTGTCCTGCATGTTTTTGTTCTCTCCCTGCTTCAGCATACCTGAATCTAATGATGACATCATCACCAAGGTTGTGAAAAAGCCCACTAACGAGCCCCTCATTGCAATCAGGTGTGTTGCAACTGGGAGAGAGCAAAAACCTGCAGGACAGGGGCCCTCGAGGACCAGGGTTGGAGACCCCTGCACTAGAATATATCCATGTAGACCTATTATAGTAGACTATCCAATGTTGACAATACAAAAAGAAAGCACCACAACGATATAAAAAGGCAACAGTCTCTGTTTGATCCAGAGATCCTTGCCATGATGTCACTTCCTCCTTCATCTCCAGGAGAGGGTTTGCTTTTCAATGCCATGGAATTCTAAAGAGGATAAATGTGTTGACCTTCCATTGCATGTCCAATGAAGGTGAATATGCTTTTCACTGTTATTTCTGAAGGTGTAAATAATAAGAATAACGTGGAATATGCTGTGATGAACATGTTCAAGTTCTTCTCCCAGAATCCTTAGGAAATTAAAACTTAGGATCCAGTTGAAGTTGTTGTTGTCCGTCTCTAATAAAAACCTTCATGAAGGAAATTCCTCATCACACTCCAGCACTCATCTTCGGTTTGTTGACGTCTGAGCGTCACAGAGTTTCCTGAAAATTCCAGAGGCTTCGTGTCACCAGATCCCGTTTGTCTACTGGATCTCTCCACATCTGGATGGCCCCCGGTGGTGTGGCGGGGTCAGGGGGGCTCCCTGCCTGCATGGCCTGGGAGCGCTGCACTGGCCGGTCCCGGCTTGGCGGCTCGGGTTGGGGCCCGGGGCTCTGCACCCCTTATCCTTCTCCTGTGGGCCCCTCTGGCCTGGGGGGTCCTCTCTGCACCCTTTATCCTTCTCCTGTGGGCCCCTCTGGCCTGGGGGGGGGTCCTCTCTGCACCTTTTATCCTTCTCCTGTGGGCCCCTCTGGCCTGGGGGGGTCCTCTCTGCACTCTTTATCCTTCTCTTGTGGGCCCCTCTGGCCTGGTGGGGGGGGGGGGGGGGGTCCTCTCTGCACCCTTTATCCTTCTCCTGTGGGCCCCTCTGGCCTGGGGGGGGTCCTCTCTGCACTCTTTATCCTTCTCTTGTGGGCCCCTCTGGCCTGGGGGGGTGTGGGGGGGGGTCCTCTCTGCACCCTTTATCCTTCTCTTGTGGGCCCCTCTGGCCTAGGGGGGGTTCCTCTCTGCGCCCTTTATCCTTCTCTTGTGGGCCCCTCTGGCCTGGGGGGGTCCGCTCTACGTGCTCCGTCTGGTGCCTTCAGGGTTGGGGCATGGCTCTCCAGGGGGGTTTGTTGGGGCGTGGCTCTCCGGGGGGGTTTGTTGGGGTGTGGCTCTCCGGGGGGGTTTGTTGGGGTGTGGCTCTTCGGGGGGGTTTGTTGGGGTGTGGCTCTCCGGGGGGTTTGTTGGGGTGTGGCTCTCCGGGGTGGTTTGTCGGGGCGTGGCTGTCCGGGGGGGTTTGTCGGGGCCTCCCTGGATCCGGTGGGTCGCTGGGTGCCGGAGTGGCGGCGTCCGGCCCTGGTGGCCTCGGGCCCCCCCACAACAGTTCCATTCACATCCAGAGGGCAAACCACACACACACACACACACACACACACACACACACACACACACACACACACACACACACACACACACACACACACACACACACACACACACACACACACACTTCCTCTTCCTGTTTTTGTTTGTTTTGTGTTTCGTTCTGTTTTTCTCTTTATTTTCTCTATTTGTTTTATGTCCTTTTGTTTTTGCTTTTCTTATAATTGTTGTGATTATTTAGGTTTTTGCTCTGTTGTTGCTCAGGCTGGTCTTAATCTCATGGCAGTTGGAAAATATTTAGATCACTGTGATTATTGTGTTATTAAAAAGAAAAAAAATGTATGTAGCACTAACAAGGGTATTGTATATATCTCCCCACTAAGTCTTTCTCTGTCTTTCCTCTCTTCTCCTCTCCTTTCCTCTATTCTCCCCTCCTCTCCTCTCCTCTCCTCTCCTCTTCTCTCCTCTTCTCTCCTCTCCTCTCCTCTCCTCTCCTCTCCCCTCCTCTCTTCTCCTCTCCTCTCCTCTCCTCTCCCCTCGTCTTCTCTCTCCTCCTCTCCTCTCCTCTCCTCTCTCCTCCTCTCCTCTCCTCTCCCCTCCACTCTTCTCCTCTCCTCTCCTCTCCTCTCCTCTCCTCTCCCCTCCTCTCCTCTTCTCTCCTCTTCTCTCCTCTCCTCTCCTCTCCTCTCCTCTCCTCCTCTCCTCTCCTCTCCTCTCTCCTCCTCTCCTCTCCTCTCCTCTCCTCTCCCCTCCTCTTCTCTCCCCTCCTCTCCTCTCCTCTATTCTCCCCTCCTCTCCTCTCCTCTCCTCTCCTCCTCTCCTCTCCTCTCCTCTCCCCTCCTCTCCTCTCCCCTCCTCTCCTCTCTCCTCCTCTCCTCTCCTCTCCTCTCTCCTCCTCTCCCCTCCTCTTCTCTCCCCTCCTCTCCTCTCCTCTATTCTCCCCTCCTCTCCTCTCCTCTCTCCTCCTCTCCTCTCCTCTCTCCTCTCCTCTCCTCTCTCCTCCTCTCCTCTCCTCTCCTCTCCCCTCCTCTTCTCTCCTCCTCTCTTCTCTTTTCCTCTCCTCTTATCCCCTCTCCTCTCCTCTCTCCTCCTCTCCTCTTCTCTTCTCTTCTCTCCTCTCCTCTCCTCTCCTCTCCTCTCCTCTCCTCTCCTCTCCTCTCCTCTCCTCTCCTCTCCCTCCTCTCCCCTCCTCTTCTCTCCCCTCCTCTCCTCTCCTCTATTCTCCCCTCCTCTCCTATCCTTCCTCTCTTCTCCTCTCCTCTCCTCTCCCCTCCTCTCCTCTCCTCTTCTCTCCTCTCCTCTCTCCTCCTCTCCTCTCCTCTCTCCTCCTCTCCTCTCCTCTCCTCTCCTCTCCCCTCCTCTCCTCTCCTCTCCTCTCCTTTCCTCTCCTTTCCTCTCCTCTTCTCTCCCCTCCTCTCCTCTCCTCTCCTCTCTCCTCCTCTCCTCTCCTCTCCCCTCCTCTCCTCTTCTCTCCTCTCCTCTCCTCTCCTCTCCTCTCTCCTCCTCTCCTCTCCTCTCCTCTCCTCTCCTCTCCTCTCCTCCTCTCCTCTCCTCTCCCCTCCTCTTCTCTCCCCTCCTCTCCTCTCCTCTATTCTCCCCTCCTCTCCTCTCCTCCTCTCCTCTCCTCTCCTCTCTCCTCCTCTCCTCTCTCCTCCTCTCCTCTCCTCTCCTCTCCTCTCCCCTCCTCTCCTCTCCTCTCCTCTCCTCTCCTCTCTCCTCCTCTCCTCTCCTCTCCTCTCCTCTCCTCTCCTCTCCTCTTCTCTCCCCTCCTCTCCTCTCCTCTCTCCTCCTCTCCTCTCCTCTCCTCTCCCCTCCTCTCCTCTTCTCTC